>NW_009627307.1:0-51329 GCF_000690535.1 Cariama cristata | reverse complement strand
TATAACAATTATATATAATTTAATACAGTAAATAGAACACTGTTGATATCAATACTGGTCTTATGACTCTTACAGTCCTCCACACACCTATGGTTGTGTTAACCATAGGTGTAACTCACCGCTTGCTTCTCTGTTCACAGCTGGCCCGTAACGCTCTCCCAGTCAACATGTCTCTCTTCCCTGCGGGTACCAATCATCCTTTTATCTTCATTTGTCTAACTGACATTTTAACATTACATTCAGAGCAACTGCTCTTCAGTCATCCTTCGTTTTCATCAGATCTGAGGAACACCTCGTGTGATCAAGAGGTCACATGAAAAAGTGGACAAAACACAGCTACACCATCAGCTAATGCACCTATAAGTACCTACTATCATAGTCAAAATTATATTTAGGAAGAAAAATGGTAAAATCCTCTCATCTTTCTGTGCTTGTCAACAGAAAAACTGATTGTCACTTGAGTTAACCACGTAAGATGAAAACATCACTGTAACAAAGAATCTGTATATCCCTGGCACAGAACATGCTTCTCTGCTCACGAGACGAAAGCAATCCTAAAGACAATTAAATCAATCTACAGTCAGGATGAAAAAGCAACAAATGAGGGTCCCAAAAGTTTTCTTTTAGTGTAGCAGGCCTAACCTACAGCTTTTGCCTCAGGAACAAGGAGGACCAACAACCTAACAGAGTTGGTCATAAGTCTTTAACTGGAAGGACCAAATGAAAGAGTAGTGACCAAACACAGCTAACAACAGAACAAAATATAGTATATATAAGTAAGTACAGTATAAAGTATATATATAAGTAAGTATAGTATTTAACAGTTGGAGTCTGTCTTCTCGTTTGAGTTGAACATTTCGATTCTCTTATGCAAAGATCTGATCATAGCCTGAAATTGTCTTTTGTCTAAAACAGCGTACTAACACATGGAAAATACAGGTTTGTAGTGCGATACTTCAATAAAAAGCATTAAGCTACCAAAACTAGAAACAGAATTTAATTATCACAACAAAGTATTCTTGAAAGAGAAATGCAGGTTTTAATAGACCGGTTACTCTTTGAGATATAAATGATATCCCAAAAGGCAGCAAAGATACACAATCAACTAAAAGGTATTCTTAATTACATCTTAATACGAAGTGGCCTTTGTTCCTAAACACTGTTTTTACACACAATTAGTTTCATATCAATCATGTATAAACATTTTTGACAAAGCAGGATAGGTGGACAAGGTACAAAGCGATAAAAAGCTACCTATACAATGGTTGTTCTGTAAGCAAAGGTCAAGCTGGGGAGCTCGGGAAAGTCTTGAGTTTTCCAAGAGTGTGAGGCGCCTTCCTCGGTACTACCCGCCACGTCAGTTGTAGGCAGTGAGCAGGTTACGTCCTGCAGCCCACTGGGACAGGTTTGTCCAACACAGGCAAGGTGGGCACTTCTCCTCTGCCGCTATTGAATTACCATGGCCCTCCGCTCTTTTTTAGTTAAATGCTAGAGCTACTCTTTGTCTACTGTGCCTTCAAATATCATGGGAATACTGATCATGCATAAGTGACCTTTCTGCCACTAACCTGGACTAATTCAATCCACAGCTCAGTCCCAATCTCTGAGAGTTGCTCTTGGATGCCCACCCACCTTCTTACCTGAGGTGAAATGACTCGGACACAGCTCCTTCCCCTTTAATATGAATTCTACTCCCTACTTCATTCTTTGCACTGTTATCAATTTCATTGTTCAAATTTTCAAACAAAGAGTCACCCTCTAGATCCATCTTTCCTCTAACGCGACTACCTTTGCTACTGCTTTTTTGCTTTCTACATAGATACATTTTAGAGAGGACTTTATCTTTAAAATTCAGAGCCACCCAACTTCCCTCCAGGAAAATGACAGCTAAGATAATGAATTGTGCTGAATGTTTTGTTTAGTGTCATCTTCTCCTTAACTCTTCAGCATTTAAAAAAAAAAAAATTAAAAAACCAAAACAAAAAACCCACCACCACAATTAATTTAAGCTTTGCCCTTAATTTCTAGTATCTAGACTACTTCACATTTCTACTCACTATGTTTTATACTGTATCTGATTTTATCCTTCCAGTGGCACTATTTTCAAACAGTCCACTTCGCTGAACATTAAAGCCACAAAATCAAGGACTCAAAAAAACTGCCCTAAGTATAACTACTAGTTCAGTCATAACTTAGCCTTCCATCTTACACATAAAATGAAGTGACATGACTCTAAATGTTCTTTCAACTGGTTCAGCACTCTAAAATACACTGCCCCCCCCTCCCCCCAAGTTCTGTTATATAGCATCATCTTTACCCTGTAACCACACTTACTTCTCATCATAGCATGTGCCCCACTGTTTGAGCTGAGGGAATAACTGGCAGGTTCAATAGCATCTCATCTTGATTGACTGAGGGGAGCAAAACCCCATATCTCATATTTTACAGACAGCAAAGGAACATACCAGGACCAGACTTCCCACGATAGGGACTTGGCAGAGACTGTCCTGCCCCAGCCCCACTGCCCAGACCCTCAGCTGCCCCGTTGCCCCTTTGCCAACCCCTTCACCAACCCCACCGCTACCACCTCAGCAACTGGTTTTATCCTTCCCTCTCCTGCTCTGAGCTGGCCCCACTCCTGTCTCCTGCACCTAAGACACCTCCCTGAAAGGGCCTGTACCTTCCATTGCATCTTCACTGAAGAGTTCCAGAAAAATTCAGCCTAAGGCTCACTCCTGGCACAGAGAATTTCAGAGTGAGCAGTTATGTTTTGACATTTGTGAACAACTGGAAACAGGCTTGTAAAGAAAAAGGTTGAGCAACCTTATCTATCAGCAAAGCCGCCGGAGCTACCTGGAAACTGTAAGCATCTGCCACTTCAGAAGCCCATGAACTTTTATCTTGCCCCGTACAAGTGCAGGGGCACAACTGTTGCCCCAGCTCCTAAAAGCACACATATATGTATATACATACACATTTGCATGTAGATACATAAATAAAATATCACAATTTAACTGTCCGCTGTCCAAGCTCAATATTTATTGGCAAAAATGTCAAGTATTTTACCACACTGTATCAGAACAGAAGGGTTTAACCATGGAGGCACTGAAAGTCCCTTCCCATTTCTGTTGGGTGTGATACAAAGTAAAAAATCATTAAATCATCAGTAAATAGTTACCAGCAGTGGAGGATACAATGCTTTCACAAACTAAGTTGCTTCAGCAAAGCATGGTTTTGTGGGGAAACACTTCTTTACAGCGGAGAGGTGCAAACATTACGGTGAATATTTCAAGACGGGGTAAGAGCTGCCCACACGGACCCATCCTCCAGTACCTGCCAACACCCAACCAAAGCAATCTCTTTCACAAACCCCACAAGAGCCCTATAAGTATAATGATTTAAAAGTCCATACAACACTGTCTGTCTTAGCTACCTTACTTGATTAGTTGATAACACAACAACTCTTACTAATAGCTGCTTTACAACATAATTTCAAGGGTTTATGCCAAAACAAAGACAGAAAGTTCAGGGAAGACCGTGCCTTTCAGAAATCTCTGCTTGCCTTCGCCGTTCCTTGGTCTGTCGCTGTGCACACAGACAGACGGCTGTTTCCGAAACATCGATGATAAAAAGGCATTTTCAAAATAAGACAGGCAAAACACAGTGCGCTCGCTTGGTCCAGCAAATAAGTTTAGCTGTAAAATGCATGATACTGAAAATAATCATGACTTCTACTCTTGGTGAAATGTTTGTTTCGGGAGACCAAAAACAGTCCGCAGTCATGCCAGTTTTGAGAAGCGAAGGCTCTACCCCAGAAGGTGTCCGAACCAGACCTTGTGGGGCCGCCCAGCACACGCAGTGCCTCCCCGCCGCCACAGGGGGTCACACCGTCAACAACGTTCCGCTGAACGCGCAGCGGTGCAAGCGAAGGCGAGCGGAGCGCCCAGGCGGAGCCGAGCGCAGGCCGTTACCCTGGCTAACTCACCAACAGCCCCTGGGAAAGTCGTGATAAACTTCAATGATCAACAGCAGCTACACGCAGGACTGGGAGGGAGGGAAATCACCACATTCTGTAACACGCATCCGCTTGAATCAGTTACTTCTACTAAAACACTCTAAACGTCCCGCTCCTAACTCAGCTTTTGCTCCTACCGAGTCTGGCAAACGCTACCATTAAAAATAAAGATGTGCTTCTTCAGAATAACCACCACTACTTCCAAAGGTCAAAAGTAAATAAATAACTGATATACTCCACAAATTATTAATACTTTTGACAGTTATGTTACTTTTGCAAAGCGATCATCATTGGTTTCAATACTTGCCCTTTCTCGGACGGGATGCATTTCATTTGGTGATACTGAAGCACAAAAATACTTGGGGGGGGGGGGGGGTGGGGGTTTTTTTTTGGAGAATTTTAATTATTGAAGAAAAATCCCACATACTCAGTTTGGGATTTTCACGTATGTGTGTATACACACACACACACTATTACACGTGTACTGCATTTTACCTAGGTATATATACACACACACACAGATAAAGAGAGGGGGGGAACATTCAATACAGGATATCATTTTATCAGTTATATATTTGAAGGAATAGTATGATTCACTTGAACAAATTATTACAGTTTTTCAAGTTTCTTGTAAATGTGCTCCCAATTCCATGCCACTTCTCCAAGCAATTCAGCGGTACCGCTTCCCCACATCAAGCTTCACCAACTCTAATGCTTGTGTGCAAGCATAGCTCCCTAAATTTTCTTTTAGAGAAGGATTTAAACGTCAAAGAGGCTGAAAATGGATATTAAGTTCTTCCATTTTCACTCAATAACTTATTTTGTACTTAGCTCTGTAAATACTGATGTTTGGTGATAATTTAGTTGAGAAGTGTTGAGGGCAGCAGTTTATCGGAATACCATATACTTCCTCAGCTTTCCATTTCTGCTTTTTAATACTGCAAAGGCAGCCCACTGCTACAGAGTGTCAAGAGAACATAAGATGTTAAAGGCAAACGTCTTTGACCCTGCATCTCTAACCTAACCGACTGTTTATTTACTGGACTCGGGAACAGAGGTAAGAGTACTCAGCAGATCACTGCAGATCAGAACATTTCAACACATGCAAAACGTGTTTAAGTCTCTTTCCAGTTGACAAAACACTTAAATCTGTGCTCAGCTTTATGGACATACTTATGTCCAGTTAGTTTAACTACAACTTAAGCAAACAAGGATTAAGCATAACTCGAGGATCTCTTTTTCAAAAAAGGCTTTTAGTCTGCTTTCTTAGCCGAGTTGTTTTACCACATTTGAAAATTAAGTATAAAAATGATGCACTGTGTAAACACACAGCTTGGTCTCTCTAAATGACATAGGCCAGAGAAATTCCTAGGCCATTTTTGCATTTTCCCCATATTCTGCATTCCAAGGTTAGGTCAGGGAAATGATTTCCTAACTTGACTTTCTGCTTTTTTATATTTGATCTTCAAAATGACTGAGGACATTTTCATTTTGTCCCACCTGCCTTCTCCCACTTTTTCCTATCTAGTCTCTGTTCAATTTTTCTCTTCAGAAAACCAAGTGAAGCTAGTATAAATCGGAAAATTCAGATGAAGTTAGTGGATTTATCCTGATGACAGATCAGAGAATCTATGTCATTTTTATTCATGTAAAAAAAAAAAAATTACAAGCCTAATTGATTTTGAAGTAGTACTCTGAGACTACTAAGCATCAGCCTTAGCTACAACATACATATTTGGACAAGCAGTGATGCTTTTATTTTAATACATATAAACACTCACACGTATATATGCACTATTAAGGGAAGAGAGAAAAATAATCCTAACAGTCTTAAAAAATTAGCACATGGTGAAGTAATTGTTCATTTTCAAATAAATACTGTAAATCATTGTTGGAATCAAAGGAGAGGGGTTTTTGCTTATATATTCCATGATTAAACTATTCAATTACTTCTAAATGATAAACCTGTTTCCTCATTAATGCCCAAAATCTGGAAGTAAGAATTCGTAAGATTTTTCACAGCTGTCTGCCACAGGTTTTTGATGCTCTATGAGATCTTTCTGGTGATGAGGTGAGCCATTTCACTCTGTGAAGTTAGAAATAAATTCTGTTCCCTTGGTGTGGCTTTGAACAAGCCAGTGATGTGATCAGGCTTGTGTCACTAAGTTTTCCTTATAAAACACAGAAGGGTTTTCTTTTCTTTTTTTTTTTTTTTAAAAACAAGTATTGCACATTTATGGAACAAGAAAAACACTTGTTATCATGCAGTAAAAAAACCTCTTCTGCCCTTCACCATTAGGACCAAGAAAAGTAACACAATGAAAAGCTCAAGCTCCCTGAAAGCTGAGAATATGTACCAAAGCTACGTGAAACACAGACAAACTTCATGTCTGTAATGTCAAGAGATGCTGGATCTCTTGTCTATTTTGCTTTAGTTCTCCAGGGGGGGTCGGAAAATCATGACAGGAAAATGCTGTAACAAAACCTGTTTGCAGCATGGTCAGAAGAGAATAGATTCTCTCTTCCCTAACAATAAATCCTCTCTTCCCCCAAATCATAACCCTAATCAAAATATTGGACTGACAGCTTTCACAAAGACGGAAGAACAGATGTACATTAATGAATCTCTAATCTCCTAGGAAGCACAACACAACTGAAGAAAGCCAAAACCAGAAAGACAGGCCATCAAGGTATCACCAGAGATGGTTATTGTTCACATTTACAGCAATCTTTCCCCAGACTCTGTAAAGGACTGAAGTTAATGGAACACAAGCGATGGCCTACTGAATTAAAAATAACCAAGTGAGAAAGGGTTTAGTGACTTGCATGGCCAACATAAAAGCATAATTTGGGGAAACTTATTTTTCTTCCCTCAAATTTAGACTTCCTAGAGTTTATTTTCTATAATGTTTCTAAATCTGTCTCAACTTTGAGGCTCAAATTTTTCACACTCGTCGAAAAGCTTCTACAACATGAACAACCTCCAGGCAGACATAGGAAGGCATGTACTGGCCTTTTATTCTTTCCTTCTCTGAGAACTGCCACTTTTCCATGAAGACGAGAATGCAATTACACCATTGTCACTTTCTAATTAACATTATGCCATCGAAAGCTTTTAATAATCAAGCTGATACAGAAATGTTCAGAGAAAGGAAATAATTACAACAGCGCATGATAAACAGTAACACGATCGTAAGTTCTTACTTCAAAACAGCAGAAAAGCTTTGGCATTCACTTAAAAAGAAAGTAAAATAAATTGAAAAGTCCTTTCACTCCATTAGTTCATCTAAACAAAATATGTTAAATTAAGATTGTGTATTAACTGTTCCTCTGAATTTGACATTCATTTCAAACTGGAACAACATCCATGAACCACCACAAATAATGCAATAATTGTTTACATATTTTAATAAAGAAAGCCAAGGTATTAACAGTCTTTTGTGACAGTAAGGATTTAATGCAATCCCTTTTAAGAACTTTTTTTGGGGGATAAAATAAAAGCATAAATAAGAAATCCCTCACAAATAAACCACTGAGGAGATTTCAGCTCCCCACCCCACAGCATTCTTGCTCTGAGTCAGACAGCATTTTACAGGGAAGATACAGAGCTTCTCTTTGAGTAAAAAGGAAAGAATGCCAATAATTAGCCACCCAGGAGGCATTTGTTTCACAATATTTTTGTTACTCCATGGCTTCCATTGTGATAGGATTTGTGAAGACTTACAAGCAGGCTTGGAATATAGCTTCTAATTCCACAATGCTGGCTTGCCATAAGTAACCCTCATTTGTTTGTCAGAAATCATCAAGGTCGTTACATTTTCCTCGCCACTTTCAACGGCCCCAGAAAAGCTAGGATTTTATTTGTGGTGCGCTCCAGAAATCTAAGCTAAAAACAACAGCAATTATATAATGCTGTTCTCACTTCCATTTAAAGGGACAAAATTCGTTATTGTTTTAAAAAGCAGAATAGAAAACTTATGGCCTACTTAATACTGCCAGATGCAAGTAACTCAGTAAGAGGCTAATTCTGAAAGCTGATTTTAAAAAGACCTAAATATCATAACCTCAGACGCAAAAAAATCTCATGAGAGGTCCCCAGGATTCTATCCAAAGACATCGGAAAACATAAATTACAGAACCACAGGAATAGGTGAAATGACAGAGATGAATAGAGGTGCTTTCTTTCTGGACCAGCGAAAAAAATTTTCTCATAACCAAAACACGTAAAAGGTTCTCTGAAAGGATTATTATCAGCACGTCTTTACTGTATTCAGGGTCACAGTCTGGAAACTGAAAACACTGACATCAAAGGATGAGAAAGCCAAGTTACAGCCTACTGAATAAAACCGTGGTACAATTTTCATACAAAAGTTTACGCTTCTGAAATGGGACAGGACTTTTATTTAAACAAAGAAAACCCAGCCCTTTTGTTACCATTCTCAACAGGAAAGACAGAGACAGAGCAGGTAAGACAACCACATCAATCTGTCCTCCGTTAGGTAGGTGCTTCCTCCATGGCAGGGATGTTACTGGGACAATGCAAAAGTGTCATGCGTTTTTTCTCAGCACGTTTCAATGTGGAAGCATCAACAGATATGTGTCGATATCAACACGTATGTGTGTGTATATATATTTAAGATCATTGATTTTGCTGAATTGGCTATATAGTACTCAAACACTTTAGCCTATGAATGTTCTGAAACAAATCACATCTTGGTTTTATGCAACTTCATTCCAAATCTCTTACTTAAAAAAATAAAGAAACTGCAACACATTTTGGAAGAATCCTTCACATAACCCAAAATTCTCAATTATATTTGCTAGATAGTCTCAAAAATGCTTATCAGCCCCAGTACAAGTATTTTTTTTAAATCAGTACACTTCAGAAAAACTAAACCACATCTCAACTGTAAAACTCCGTATCTAGAACTTTAAGACGATCAGATGTATCCTTACTTAAATAAACTTTACTGCACTTTCTGTACTACTTAATCTGTAATGCAAATGCACACCTAGTGTTACAGAAAAGATAAAGTGAAAAGAAAAAATACATGAAATTATCCTAACAAAAATCTGAATTTAATCAGTAGACATTAAATCTTACTTAACAAATTCACAGCTGCCTGAAGTGCTAAAAATAAGTTACAACTGAGTCACAACTAGTAAGTCAACCACAGTTCTGCAACTCCTGCTAGTGTCCTCAAGTACACACCTTCCGTTCTTGGGCCTAGAATAATTAAGGCTTCCCTGGCAAAGAAAAACTTAATTCCTTACACTGGGCCCAGGACTGCATCTATTTGATACGATGACCTAAGCAGATCTGATTTACAGCAACCATCATCTTTTGGAGGGAACTGATTTGCTACAATGACTGCAGCCACTGACCTAACCGCACTCTGAAAGTATCATTTAGAACAAAAGTCATTATCATTTGGAACAAAAGTGCTTTAAAGAACACAAATCTGTCTTCCGTCATTTCCAGATGATAACATCCCCATACGGTCTCAAATGAAGATGTTATTACACTTTAAACAAAGGCAAGGCTTTGACATCCATCAAGTTAATGACTCAAAAAAACCAGACCACCAGAAAGAGACAAAGAACTCCACAACTGATACAGACTCCAGAGAGAGAACAAGTAGAAAGAAATATTCTCCTACCTATAAATCTAACATAATTACAGTTAAATATTTGAAAAACGGTAATTTATCCATTATTCTAGTTTTAATCTACATACACTTCTTCCAATCATTATTAAAAAAACCCCAAACCTTTGTAACTGCACATCTAGATTAATATTACACTTTTTTTAAAAAAAAAGAAAAAAAACAAAACCTTTAACATAAATCTCTAAGCAAAGCTACAATTCTGCAGGGAGCCCAATTCTCCCTTCACCTTAAGGCATCTTCTCAGTTCTCAACGAGTAGCAGGACAATGGAAAGAATTAATTTTAATAGAGTACATCACTATCATACTGCATATATACCAATTTAGGAAGAAATCACATGAAAAGTTCACAGCTGTCAAATACCAACATTTCAGATCTATATACTAGCATTTTTTCCAAGCAGTGGAAGTCATACTAAAGTATGCTTCTAAATTCCCCCTCCACACCCTCATTTTTGAAAGAAAACAACTCTCAATTCAAAATTAATTATGCTTTAATTTGAAATGGCTCCACTCAAAAACAAGAAAAAAGTTCTGTTTTATACATTGGAGTTAGCGAGAACTCTCACCACCTCATTTACCTCGAATGGACAGAAAACTTAGAAAAAAGAATTTCCTGATTTTTTTCCACAACACAGTGAATTTGGGCAACTGACAGGCAAATCAAGTTCTCTACAGTGAAACTACTTGGAAGTCCCAAGTAAATTCTTAGTGATTTCCCCCGAATTATACAGACCTGCTGGGTTTGACGCGAAGAGCTGCGGTGCAGCGGTGTCTGGCTCCGAAGCCACGTTCCCTCCGCTTCTGTCCTTCTGCAAACCAGAGCGTCTGGGCCCAAAGGTGGGAGCTGGCACGACCGGAGGGGCCCCAGTGTCACCCCAGCTCCCAGGAGGTCCGTGGTGGCCTTGCCTCATACCCCCACCCTTGCTGGCTGGGGAGGAGAGGGTTCAGGTGAAAATGGAAGCTGGTGTGGGACAACCCAGAGAGAGCAAGGACCTCAGTTCTGACAGATCTGGGAAGCCGAGAGTCATAAAAGAGGTTTATAATTAACTGGGGGGGGAAGGGGAAGCAAGAGAGGGAAGCAAATAATGATCAGAAACGCAGAGGGAAAGACTGACCCTAAGCTAGGGCACACTTTTGTGACTATGGACTGTGGGCATAAGAAAACTTAGAACTGGTTTTGTTAACTAAACATGAGTTGTCATCTGGCTAGGAGCTAACAGTGCCAGTAGTTCCAAAATTGTGGTAATTTCCAACAAGCGCCAGCACTTCAAGAATAGCAACAATTGTGAGCAGATATTTGGGCCCAAGAAACAGATTTAAACAAGTCTGTTTGGGAAAGCTCAACTCGCAATGCTAGCAGGAGGAAAGACACTGAGCTGAGCTGTTTGGAGCACGGCTCTACCGCTTGACTTCTGGGAGAAGTACAGGTCACATCTTCTCATTCCACTGCAGTTAGAAATTGCAGCTTAAAAGCTACAGATAAAATTAAAAAGTGGATCTCAATGAGAGGAAAAGAGGAAAACAAAAAGCCTTTAACTAATCAATCAGCACGAACCACACTTGCAGAACTTTCCTGGAGATCAACATTTTCTGACTTCTGAGATTACATAAGAAATATTCATCCATGCGTCACTACCAATACCACATTTATCAGAAAAGATAAACCCAATAATGATCAGAATACATTTAAAAGACAGTGTGGTTTTACAGGCAAGGCAGAAAAACGTGCATCTTTGGCACTTCTTGAACATACATAGCACAGAGCATTTCCTGAATTTCTGTTGAAGTTTTAAGGCTGCAGAAATCTCATGGTGATGTGGAAAACTAGTTTAAAATCCGTCTACAGGCATCTACTTTTGTAACTACTAAATTGTTGGACCCTTATTGAATTTCTGTTGGAAGTTCTGCTCTCGTCACATTCCACAGGGGTTTGGAATTCTCCTGAATCCCACCCAACCTCGACAGAAGAGCTTAAGTTACTTCAGTAGCATCCTATTCAGATACTATGACTTTTCACTGAAATCTTCTGAAGATATTTTAAAGTACTGACAGCATGGGCAGAAGTTGAAATAACACTGTTTGAGGATTTGCTTTTTTTAAATTTTATTTAAATAATATTCCACATAGGGTTCCAGAAATTCTAGCCAACCTTTTTAGCCTACCAAAATGTGACCTCTGAAGTGAAATACTTACATAACCGGTTTTATAACAAGAAGATTATTTCTCTAACAGCAGAAGCAGCTATAGACTTGCCAAATCCTTTTCCCCACTACAGCCACAGCGGTCCGGCGCGGGGTATGACAGCAGGAGGACGAGAAGTGTATGACAGTGTGAGGGGTGACACTGGGGCAGGAGGAAGGAATCCCTCATCCTTGAATGAGCACAGACCCCCAGAAGGGAACCTGCAGCCCCCCCGGCCCAAACAGAAAGGAAATGTCTGAATCCCCAGAGAGCCCTTTTCCCCACCAGCAAGTTTGTCCTTCAAGGCAGAATTCATGACACAGCCTTCATGAACGGGGAAGATAACTGGAAAAATCAGGGGTAGATGTATGTGCTGCGGTACATGGATGTACCAGAAGACGGAGGGATCCCCGTGGGAGGCAGAGGGCCACCTCATGCCACCTGCAAACCCCAGCATGCAACCACGTTGCAGTGTTCACAGAAACCATCTGAGAACTTGTGAACGTGTCAGACCTGAATTTCAAATAAAAAAAGAGACACTGAAAACAAAGCAAAAAATATATTTAGGTCAAGATAAAAAGGAATCATACTCATACTCATTTCTCATTTTGTTTCACATATTTTCCTGTATAAGAGAAATAGAAGCTTCAGCAAGTGGCTTTGCACTGCCGGAGCAGTCAATTCTTGCATTGCATATCATGGATTTGCAACCTGAAACACGTCATGCAATAAACTGAAAGGGGCTCTGCCAGGGTATTTCACATCCCACCAAACGAGAGCTGTGAACTTCACGTCACAGAGATTAAAACCACACATCAGTACCAAACCTTGTGCTAACTTCATAAAGATACAGACAACCTAGCATGTCTAAAAATACAGTAATTATTCCTAAACAGGAAATTTTTTAAAACTGATACCTGTACAGATATATAGCCATTAGTAAAATCTGCAGTTTTCCCTGAATTAACAGCCTTTCTCAGTTTACTTGCAACACAGAAAGTAGAAGAAAAGAGATGGTTGTAAAATAGGTTTCAGCACTGAAAATCTGACGCCTCACGCAGACACACCATAAAACAAAGACAGGAATCAATTAAATTAAATTATTTAATTAATAGCAATTTGTTCTACAACAGTTTAAAATATGGATGAGGCAGCCAATTATGCAGCTGCTAAACAGAACAACTCATTAAATAATTTAATTGGATTATTTATTTTCTAGTTTTGATGTAATTTACTTGTATGACATAAGTCTGTGATTTATACTTAAGGTATAAACTAATTTTGTGATTTGGTTGCATTTTTCTAAAATGATTACTTTGTTTCTAGCTGTAAGTGTTTTATAAACACCCAGCTTATGATTACTTTCAAGTACTAGGAAGGGCAAATCGACTACAGTACTCACGTATGAGGGGATAAATATGCATGCTGCTTTCAAATACTTCTTGGAAAAAAAAAAAACCTTGGGAGGTTTTAAGTGGGATGTGCCTGTACTGCAATTCTATTATACAGGGACGAGAAAACATAAGACAACCTCTCATTCATGCAGGACAAATAGCTGTGCCAAGAGCACAAATTACACCTAATTACAGGGTATAACTCTGTCATCTTTCTTTTTATAACCTAGCCGTTTGCACACTTTGATTTTTGACTTCCATTTGGGTTTATTAACATCAAAGCTTTGTCATCACTTACCTGTTTCTACAGACTTTTTTACCTGAGGCAATAAATAAAAACTTCTTTGCATTTCAGCTTTTCGGATGCAAGGAAGGTTTAGTCTACATTGTTCTCACAATGTTTCATGCTTATTAAACTTTCCTACGCTGTTGTAAAGTTTATTGCCCTTGGCATACCAATCTCAAATGTACTATAATTAAACCTACTCTCCTTGCATATAAATGCATTAACACTATCCTATGATAAATTTTATTCTTACTGTTAAGGCTATTTTTCATGTAATTACACTGCCTTGCATAAAAGTGTAATGGACAATTTAGTCTAATGCATTGTTTAGCTTTTTGTCAAATATAAAATGGCAATGAATTTTTAATTAAGCTATACAGGGCTTCTTCTGTATACACAGATTACAGCAAAAAACCACACAGATGACCATCCTTGAAGAAATGGAGAAAGTAAAGTCAGTGAAGGCTAAAATAATCTTGAGAGTCACGTTGAAGAGATCCCTCTCAAATTCAAATCAGAGAAAGGTGAGGGACAGACTTCTGCCTGAAAGCCACAATTATACAAACACAGATAGACTGTCTAAAACTAATCTGAAGATAACAACTGCTAGAATTCAAACTCCTACTAGAGCATTAAAAGGATAGTTCAAAATACAATGTCTCTGGAACCAAATATATTACCTTTATCAGTTTGGTCAATATGAATAAGAATCTTTCTGAAGGAAAGAAGATTTCTACAGTTTGGAGCACTTGTTTTTATTTTTTTAGGATCCGCCTTCCCCCTTACAATGAAGAAAAGGCTTCCTCACTTTCCTTCTCAAAGAAGGTAAATTCAAGCAGGGGGCCACGTAAACGCAACTGCTGCTGTTATCCTGCCTCAACTTGAATACTTCTGTTCCAGGCATTCCGTCAGAAACTTTTAGAAAAATACAGGTTAAGGAAACAAATTTTTTTAAAAAATATATTTCCACCTTACTCTCAAAAGTGAGGAACACTATAGCTACATGTCTTTAACCAGCTCTTCAAAGCCTAGCAAACATAAAAATTCAAAGCCTTCTCATGCAATCTACTTTATTGCTTCATTAATCTGACATTTAGAAAGGTTGCTCTAATACCTCCTTTGAGCATTATCTTGAGTTTGGACCCTTTTTACTTATCATGGTCACCACCGACACAAGAGATTACTCCTTTATTTCTTCTGCAACAGCCTTTTACATACTAGAAAACCACACTCTCCTATGTCTTCTCTTCTGCAGGCTAAACAAATGAAAATGGCTTACTCTTCCTCTAAGGGATGCTTCCTACACTGCTGATCACCTGCGATGCCTTTGTTCTGCCTTGAACCTTGCAATGTGACTCCCCAAGTAGAATAACGTTCCAGCAGAGACTCCAATAATGCTGAATTAAGAATAAAGTTGACTTTGCTCATTTTACTAGCTACACTTCTATCTGTACATCCCAGCAGAAGGGTTACCTTTTGATACAGTATAGTGCTATCAAATTAAAAAAAAAAAATTCAAATCATTTTCTGAAGGACTGCTATGATTTATTCATGAATAAGTGTCACATCTTCTCATCTCCACTGAATTTCACTTACTGGTTTGCAGATTATTTTTCCGGTTTTGCAAGAGTGTTCTGAAATGTGATCTTGTTCTCCAGCACAGTCCTTCCCCAGGAATTGCTGGCAATTACTCATCTCTTCCTTACCTTGCACATAAATAAAAACAGTTCGGTAAGTTTTTTTTTTTGAGAGGATGTCAATATTAAGTTGACTGCACTCTCTCTCCTTCCCTCCTCTCCCCTCTTTGACAACTGGCACATTTATCCTTTCCAGTCCTCCAGTATTTAATTCATCCTGAACCATTTCTCAAAGATAAGGCTGCTATTAGATGACTTAGGAGGTGACCTGGCTAACTCAGTAGCAAATGTTGGCAGCCCTGCCCCCAGATGAGTTAATATGGCTTTATCCTTCCTTCTGATATTCTCTACCCAGGCACCAACTGGAAAAAAAAGAAAAATCTTAAGAAAGGGAATCTGGAAGCCAGAACTTTTCCAAAGAGCAGTCTATTTGCCTCTGCACCACCAAGAAAACCACTGCAATATTACTGCATTGGTCTGAAGTCATCTAAACACGCTAAGTTCTTTGTGTATCGTCATGTGTCTCACCTGCACCTAAGTTCTTCATGACTTGTTTCCACTTCAGTATCTTCTGAAAATCATAAACTGGTGAGGTAAATCTGCCAGGATCATAACCACCTGCACCACTTTTCCCACTTCAGTTCCAGTGTTAAGAATGTACAGTCAGGTAGCAAGGGCATTCGGATACAGACAATTCTGGTAGGAGCATATCGAGTTCTGGACTTTGCTTCCACTTTGAAGGTGCCAATACATATGGAGACCTTCTGCCTTTTCCATCACGACTTACTGTATTTTTCTCATCCAAAACAGAGACAAAAATTTTCACTTCAGTTTTAGCCAAGTGTTTCATTTCAACATTACAAATCTGTAACACCAGCCTTTTCATTGTCCTCAGACAAGATCTTTAAATACTTTTCACAAAGCTTAAGTTGCTTGACTTCTAGTATGTCTCACTATCCCCTTGGATCCTCTATGTAGACAAGCTCCTGCTCTAGTCTGCTGGTTTTTGAGGTGCTTATATTCCCCCTTATGTTTGGAGTCCTTCTCTGGAAGTTTCTCTTTCTTGTTTGGTATTAAAATTCCAATTGGTTTCTATGCTTCCTCCACAGCAAAGCTCCTATGCTCTTAACTCACTGCTTTATTTTATTTCTCAAAGCTTGTGTTTGAATTTGAAACTAAATCAAGACTCACACATTTTTTTTTACTTCATTATTATTTTCCATTCAAACTTATTTTCACATCTATATACTGTTAGTCAAGCTTTACAACATCCTCGCTGAACAAGATCTAGCCTCCAATTAGCATAGTCCTTCGTGGGCACACAGCTGTGCTGCGAAAAAACGTGGCAGCTGGTACAGCCAGGAACACACAGGCTTTACCATTATTATTAGCATTTGATTGCTAGTTTATAATTGGGGAAAACGATTCTATCGTGATTTCTCTTAGTATCTCTTTCTCCAACAGCTATTTCCATTCAAATCCAAACCAAATCCTGAAGGTCTAAAGTACACTTTCTAATGCTACAGGTGATGAGCTGAGCTATTACTATGATCAGAAGAACAAAGAATGTATTGAGCGAAAATACATTAAAGAAGTTTGGCTTCCTTGGCCTAGCAAAAAGAAAGCTAAAAGAGATAAAATTGTTCCATACAAAAAAGCGACGTAGTGAGGGAAAGGTATCAATTATTACGAATGATTATAGTTTTAAAAAATGTTAAAGTGAGGGCACAACAGTGATGAGAAACAAAGGTAGCTTAAAAATAAGATGGTCCCAAACAACGTGACATTCTGGAACAGTCTTCCAATTAAAAGATCAGGACAACAAAAGCTGCAGGCCATAATGAGTTAAAATGGACGTTGAGCCACTTGTGACTTGAATTATACAGGATATACCTACCTGCTACAGAAAGGTTTCAGATTTGAAGTCCCAAAGGAACCTACCCAGCTTCCAGGTTCCTAAAGATCTACTGATCTTTCCAAATGGTTTTACTTTTTCTGCCATTCCCTTTCCCTCTCTGCAGTTTGTGCCTCATACACAAAAGATAAATTTACCAGGTACCACTAAGCATCTCTCTCTTTACCTGATCCACTAGTTTTAGTTCTATTTTCTTGACTCCATGCTTTGGCCTATGGATATTGCAGGTCTCTCATTCAAAACTGATACAGTGCCTCTTCATCAAGACCACAGACATCCACTCTGCAAACAGCTGTTTCAGCTAACGGAGGCTATTTTCCTTCCCTCTTTTCCACTGTTCATTACTGTTTTACCACCAGTGACATGCACTAACGTAGCCAATTCTGCCTGAAGCAGGATGGGGAATGCTCACCCAGTTTGGCTGTGGGGACAGCTATCGCCAGCTGATGAATGGTGAAAAAAAGATTAGACGTGGTCACATTTCCAACAAACTTGGTACAGAAGACAAAGTCTGCCCATGAAGTAAATCTTACCTACCTATTGCTTCTATATTTCCCTTGCTTTCTGCCATTTGTGTCTTACTCTCACCTCTTCCGTTACAGCCACATTCTAATTTGTTTTACTTCTTCCTCCAGGGTACAAAGACCAGGCAAAGAAATTTCTATGTCATTCTCTCAAACTTCCAACTTTTTCCTTGCTCTTGATTTATATTGGACCTTCCGTCCCAGAATCCAGAAGCAATTTGCCTCAGCCATTTAGTTGGGACACATCCATTGAAGAGTCATCTTCCTCCAACTGCTTTGCAATAACTGAAGAGCCCCAAATCTTCATCATGACCACCAATGGCTTCCTGATTTTGTTGCATCTTTATCTTTCTTGTCTAAGATGTAGGAGGACAGAAAGCCACCAGAACGTCTGCCTCTGACCATAGTCCACAACTTACACTAGACTTGCTTCATCACTTCAGCAGAAATTTGGCAGTGCCATCTGTCACTGCCAAAGGTAACTAAAAGGCTTCCACCCCACACGCATAATACAGTGCTTTTTTTCATCTTGTGTCCACATACGCTATTCTCATTCTGCACAAACACTATACCCTTCTGATTTTAACTTTTAGATCCAGTCACTTCCTCTCCTCTTATCACACATTGAAAAGTTTTGTGGCCAGGATCTGACATTTTGATTCAGGGTTTATTATAGATATTTTGCTGAACATTATTTTCACTGTTTAAGGCTGGGTCAGCACCTAAAGCAGATGACAGATGCTCTCTGTTAACCCCTTCCTTCCCCAGAAGGGCAAGGAGAGGAGAAAAGGGCGAGAGACTTATGGGTTGGAAAATCAAAACAACTTTAACAAAACAGTAACAAGAAAAAGAGTATAATAATATTTAAACTAATATTACTAATAATAGAAATAAAAATATACAAAACCAATATTGAGCTTCCTGATGATGATTACAGGATCACAACACGATGGCTCTCACTGCTGACTCAGCAGGGCAGGCACTGGGATGTCCTGAACTGGACTCCGCAGCAGACAAGAACCGGATTCAGGAATACACAGATTGGGATCAGAGGCAGGAGAGTGAGCAGAGTCCCACATGGATGGTGGTCGTGAAAGCAAGCAAGCTGATCTCTGTGATCCCTGAGCTTTATAGCAAGTATGCACGTGGGTGGGATGGAATACTGCCTTGGTCAGTCCTTGGTCACCTGTCCCGTCCGCAGTTTCCTGCGGGTGCGACCCTTTTCTGCCTTCCCACCTGCAGACCACAGATGAGCCAACAGTGTCCTTGGTTCCCAGGGGCACGAGCACAAACATGGGCCTTTTTGCATTAAATCCCACTGCTTTAGCAATAACTACAAATATCAAGCACCATCAACTCTAAAAGCAGATACTGTCTGAAAAACACATAGTCAGCTTCAGAAAGTGCAGTTACTTAGAAGGAACTTAACTGAAGTGAAATCTACTGAAAAGAGAATTGGTCCTGTTTTAGCGAAACCAGGATAATTATAAATTTAAGATTTTCTGCTAATGGGAATTAAACAAGAAAAATCCTGACTAGGAGTATGGGTATCATGCTGCCTTCAGACATGAGCTCACGAAACCAAACACTTGAGTTTAGTTTTGGGACTCATTTTAAAAAAAAAAAGCATCAGATAAGGTTCAAAGATGAGCTACAAGAATGATTCAATCTTGTAAAACACATCTAGAGCTGAATTGGTTTCTCCCATCTAAAAATGTCAGAGGGAAATTTATTTTAGTGTTGTTCTTACTTAGAAAAATATTAAAGCTTCTTTGTTTTGACATTTATAATCCACAGGTCTAACAAGACTAAACAAAAAGAAGATGCAGGTCTCGGATTGGGGATGGAGCATAAACAACAACAATAAACAGGTGAATAGATGCTATCGGTAAAAGCAACGAAGACAGCTTTCTCGGGCTTTACAACAAGCAAGTGAAAAACGACAGTGTTTAAAATGGCAACATATACCTTGCTCTGCTCTTTCGTGCCTTGCAGAAATAACTTAAGACAGGTAACACTGGAAAAAGACCATCACTAGAACTGGTTAAAATGCTAAAATTCCTATAAATCTAGAAGGCTAATGCACACTAGCTGCCAAGGACCAGGAGCCTGAAACATCAAGGTTCATGCACATGAGCCGATGATGGTACCTAACGCTGACAGCGGATGCACTACAGCACAGAACAAACAAAACCGCTGAACAAACACAGCTGGAACCACAGCAGGCAGCTGCCTTAAGCCCTGAACTGCCTTACCTGGGAGGATGCCTCTCTCCCTCTCACAAACAGTGCATGAGGGACTTTTTTTTTTGTGATAAGAATCACTGTTATCTTGGTTTTGAGGACTTAAATACAGCCAGATACTCTGTGCGTGTGTGTGTACATGCACAAACACAAGCACACTTGCACAAAGAGCTATCTATAACCAGCTGGAAAATAATGGCACCGGCATAAAGAAGCAGCTTATGAAGTACAGAGTGTTAAGTATTTTGTGTGTGTGTTCTTTTTTCTGCATATGATGGAAAATTTAAAAATCTGATATTTAAAAATATCTACCTGCCTTCTAACCACCCCTTGAAACAGAGCAGTAAAATTCTATTAGAAATAAAAATTGTAGAACAAAGTGCAGAAAGAGGTTATACTGATACTATTTCTTTGTAACTCACATTTGGTAAAACTTGAATTTTAAATGGACTCTGTATATCGCTTTGGCATACATAGACAAGCAAATTGTATACTTTCTTTCACCCATTAGTTCAAGGGAACCAACAATCTCTTACTCCCAGACAATTTGTGTTTCAGAGTATTTCAAGCTTAGAACGGCAACATACTCCCAAGCACCAGCAAACACACAATCCCACAGAAACCACTAACCTGGAGATCTCCCTGGATAGTCTACCTATATTGTCTTCGCCACTTCACTGTGGGACCAGGCAACTCATAGGTCTTAACTGCTACAAAACTGCTACCGCCTTACATCCCAAACTATAGACTTACATATCATTTTCACCAAAGATACATACACTAAAAATAACAAATGTGCAAGAAAATACATTTGAACCATTATTTTTGTTAAGTCATCTGTTCCCAACAGATGAGGGTCTGGAAAACAACCAGATTAACAATGACAGACTAAACGTACTTAAGGACCATAAAATATTAAATGAAGACACTAAACTGTATTTTCTTTCTTTGACTTCTAACAATGGGAGTGCACCTATTAATGTTATCCACTCTAATTCGATTAAACTATTGCCATTGTTGAGAGGGAATTGCTGGAGCATGGAATTAATGACGGCAATTACAATTCCAAAAGCTGTAAAGAAGGGCAGTAAATCAGACCAAACAATACTAGAAAGAGAAGACAAGTGGGAAAAATAGAAGTCATTGAGGAACAAAATATGCCAAAATATGAGAACAAATCTTCAGAAATGTTGGGACAGTTCAAGGGAAATAC
This sequence comes from Cariama cristata, assembly GCF_000690535.1. Taxonomy (NCBI): domain Eukaryota; kingdom Metazoa; phylum Chordata; class Aves; order Cariamiformes; family Cariamidae; genus Cariama; species Cariama cristata. The sequence goes on along the minus strand of NW_009627307.1, from coordinate 30,251 downwards.
AAGGAGAAAATTAATTAATTAGACATGTAAAGTAATGCAAGTAATAAATGAACAGTAAGATTCCATATAGATAGAAAACTAGTAGAGAAATATATGAACACTGATACACATTTTCCCCGTAAAAATTTTAAACACAAAAGTTTTAAATGATAAATAAAAACCACAAGTGCAACAAAACACTGTACGGCACAAGAGGGATACCAGAAAAAGAGAATCTGTAGGTAGTGGGTGGCATTCATAGTTAAAGAATGTGACTAGAGATGTAAACGTCTGAAATTTCACAGGTTTTGGCAAAAAATAAGCTCCACACCAGACTGCAATAAGGACAAGGGAGTTGGTGAGACAAATTTTCTAATGCCCCCCACAAGCCAGGGCTAACTGTACATCAAGCAAAAAAAAATAAAAATGTTTCTAACAGTTGAAATCCAATGTAAATAAGCTCAATGTAAATTAACCAAGGAGGATGGAAGGAAGTCATGCATCAACCAGACAGAAATAAAAAAGAGGAAAGAAAAGCAGAAGCTAAGTGATCTGAAAGACCAGAGAGAAGGTTCACCAGTGGTCACCAATAATATAAATTGCCAAACAATGTACTCAAGGACTGATTTTAACTAAAATAATTAATATAGGTAGAAAATGCAATTCTTCTGTTTACTCCTCTATTTAAACAGAATAGAGAAGCGATATGTGATTAATGTTGTGCGCTACCAACTAATAAGGATCCACAAAGGTACACGATTCTCAAACTGACCAGACTACCGCAATCTTTACCAAATTTAAGAATTATTTGAGCATTTCTGTTGAAAGTACAAATGAAAGTAAGAATAATACTTATGCTCTTAGAAACTACCAGAATCCTGGTAGTGTAGAGCCTAACTGAAACCTGTTACCTGCTTTTTAAAAAGAGAACATGTTGGCTATTGCGCTTTCGACGTTCATGGCTGGTGTCACTGGCAACTGCTGCGTACAACTTACAGATGGACAAAAGATCCTTTAACCCATATAAACAAAGAGAAAAAAGTTTTTCAGCGCAGCATACAGTACTCCCCAATTCCAATGCAGCTGTTTCTTCATTTGTTAAATGCAATCAAAGACAATTCCAACTTCCCCCAAGTATATCTTTCGCTGAAGGTTCTCAGTCGGACCAAACAGTCATGCTGTGGTGATAAACGTGCTACTGATTCTGGGCCACCAACGAGCCAGTTTAAACTTCACTTCTGCATCTCTCGATTAGTCTGCAATTTTGGGATCACAACATAGACCAACCTCAAGAAACCCATCATTTTCTCTACTTTGTGTAAAGAACACAAGAAGTGACCTTGTCTTGCAATGGCAATCTGCGTTATTTCCTGCTCTAAGAAAACCGCTGAAGATAGGAGGAAACAACTAAGCACATCATTATGTTCAACCAACCTGTATGGAACAAGTATATTCACAAACAGAAAGGAATGCTGCATAAATACCTGCCGTTGCATATTTCTGCAATCAGCTGTGTTAGATTTCTGGAAGATTTCTGTATTCACAATTCCATTAGTTATTACAAATAGGATACTTTGCACTGTATTTAATTGCAAGTACACAATTTGGATAAAACATTAATGCCTGCTCCTAGCTTCTACTTTGACTTATACCTGAAACATTAAAAAGAGGTAGCTGTCTTGGATACCAAATGCTCAAAACCAATTGGAGATGGTTCACAACATAACCAGCTGTTAAATGCTGCCATTTTATGCTGTACACACTAAAACTTTTTGCATTCAAGTCAAATCTGGAGATGTTCATTGAAAAGAAAAAAAAAACAGCCCCGAGCGCCAGTAAATATTGAGCCAAAGATGGTTTCTCCTTAGGCTGCCAAACCTCAAGTGGCCAGCATACTAGAAAAAGTGCCATAATCACTTGCCCAATTCCTCTGTTCTTCCTTGGCTGAACCTGTATGGCTGTTCTCATGTTTTTATGAGAAAAGCATCTCTTCTCAACTGTGAAATCAGAAATGTTAGGGAGTTCAGTTAGCAGAGCACATACTAAAAAAAGGTTTGATGCACTTTATCTACCTGAGTCACTTTCTTCAAATTATCAATAATCAAAATTTGTCCTACAGAGACTTTCAGGTGATAGACTTCCGTTAAGGCAACCAAGAACAACAGTGAAACCCATCTTACTTTTTTATTCCAAGTTCAAGAAAAGAGGGCTACAATCTAGTGCAACTATAATCAGAGGTTATCAAATTCCAATAGAAAAATATGTTTGGGGATATAAAGGAGGAAATAATACTGCTTCTACAAGTTAAGAACAGTTCAGACAACAGCAAGTTTTCACTCATAGTCTGGATAAAGTTTCTATGTTAAATATTATGTGATTTTCCACAACAAACAAAGGTAGGGTTCCTGTGTATTTGATGTCTCCAAGTTACTTACTGAGAACTAATGATATTTTTCATCTCTCCATTTATGCTTACACTTTTGCAAGTCTGGAAGTGCCTGAAAGAAATTGTTTTTACCTCTACATATTTTCTGTTAAGATTTTGTTTTCACGTCTGTATTCATAGCTTTCTTTCTAAATCTGTTTTCTGAATAGCTGGAACATTAATGCTGAAAAAATGACTACCTGCGGATTCCATAATTCTAAATGTTATTATTCTGCATAAGACAGGTAAGTTGCAAAAACTAAACCCAAAACCCACAGGAACAGATACAGTACAACAACACTATTAGATTGTACATCTTGAACAGCGTTCTAACTCAAGTACCGTGGAATGGGAACACGATCTAATTGCAAAAGCAGCAGCCCAAAACATTCCTATCTTTTTCCAGTACCTCTTCCTTTTATTTAGGAAATAAATGTTAAAAGAATGTTAGAATCACCACATCAACCAGTTCAAAGTTAAAGGGGCCAAAAATTCAACATTAACGCAACAGCCATAAAATCCCACTGTGCACCTCCATCACACTTGTTACATTTATTTTTTTTTTTTTTAAATATCCAGTTAGATTCTCTGTATTTCAATTTACGCCCTCTATGTCTTATCCTCTCCACCATTCACCACTGTGAAGAACCTGGCTCTGTCATCCTGATGATCTGCTCCTTGAACGAGCCCAGACCCCTCAGCCTCTCTTCACACAGCAAGTGCTCCAGCACCAGCCATCCTGGTGGCTCTCCACTGAATTCACCCCAGCTTCTCGATGCCTTTCTTGTACTGGAGAGTCCAAGACTGGAAGCGGTGTTCTAGATACAGCCTAAAGAATGGCAAATTAAGGAGGAAAATTCTCTTCCTTCCCTCAATCTACTGCTAATACAGCCCAGGATACTTCACTGTCTTTGCAGTCAGGGCACACTGCTGACTTATGTTCAGGTTGCTGCCCATCAAAACCCTTAGACCCCTTTCCACAGAGCTGGTCCTCAGACAGTATTGCTGCAAGGAATTCTTCCTTTGCAGGTGTAGAACTTTGCATTTGTTTTTAGAATTTCATGAGGTTCCTGTTGTCCCACTCCTCCAGCCTATCTAGGTCTCTCCAAACAGCAGCTCTGAGTATCAATTGATTCCCCTCAATTTGGTGTTGTCCACAAACTCGGCAAGTGAACCCTGTCACCTCCTCTGCTTCATTGGTAAAGGTATTAAACAGGACAGGGCTCAGGGCAGCCTCTACAGTCTGGCCTCCAGGTCAAGTACGACTCCATAACCATTACCCTCTGAGGCTGATCATTCAACCATTTTCTCACTCTCATTGTCCACCCATCCAGACTGTAGTACCTTAACTTGGAGCCAAGAATATCGTGACAGACAGTGCCGAAGGCCTCACAAAAATTTGAAGTAAATGGCTCCCACTGTTCTCCCCTTATCCACAAATCCACAGGGAAGCCAACAGCTCTGTAAGCACGGCATCCTCCAAGCACAAAATTAAGAGCTGTACTATAGACCACGTGACCAAGACTTAACATAGAAGTCCACACTAATGAAAACTGCAGAAGTTATGAAAACAGAAAAGCAACTACTCAGCAACTGAAATCTCTCACTGTGAGATACATAAATATGACACAAATGTGAGAACTGTAGTATTTTAGACACCATAAATTATTCTGCAAGCTGTCATAAAAAGTAGAAACAACTTCTGGTGCAGGAGCAAACAGTTCACAAAGCCAGTTACATCTTGAATCAAATAGCCACTAACAGTGACTGTAATATATTCATATTACAACTGTTTGGAATAACAAAAAAAATAACAATCCATTCTTATAAAGTTAAATTTCACGAGAGTAAGCTACGTGAAAATGAAGAGGCTGTTTAAAAGGAGCACCTCGAAGTGTAAGTGCTTGTATGTGACAGGGATCATCTGCAAAATGGTTAGAAGCTCACAGTAAGCACATATCACTTACTAAAAAGAAGCAAGCAAAAATAACAAAGAAGCCCCAGAAAAGCCAACCTGATGAAAACCAAATAGGATAATGTTATTTTTACACAGAAAAGCATCTTTCAAAAGTGGATGCTCTTAAACAGTGAAAACAGGGTGGGGGAGGACTCCCATAAACTTTAGGTAGTTAACTAGAATTTGTTAAAAAAGTGGAAGAAAAATAAGTTTTAAAACCAACTTTTAAATAACTCTCTCAAATCTCAATTAAAACCTGTTCCCAGAACAAGCATGAAGATAAGAAAGAATCAGTAGGGTAAATATGTGATTAAGACACGAAGGAAGAGCTCAAACAAAAGTACCAGAAAAGCTACACTGATTTTTTTTTTTAATTGCCCTGATGCCCACTAGAGAAGAGCTGATGGAAGTTGCCGCAACAGAGTCCTCCTCCAGAGCAGGAGAACAGAGAAAGCATTTTAAGCAATCATCAGCAGAAGATAATCTAGGTAAAGCTATCAACCAGTCACCAGGATCAGACAGTATTTACCCAAAACGTCCAGACCAAGTAAAATATGAAACCGATGATGTAGCAACTGTGGTGTGAAATTTATTCCTTAAAACTACACTATAAGACAGCAATGACAGAGTCAAATACTGTATCATTTATACAGAACATCAGCTTTCTGGGACCAGTCAGGGACTTCTGGTACAGGTAAGTCAGACCTGCACCAAAGCAAACAGTTTAAACTGTAACAAAACCAGCAAGACTAAGCATACGGATAAATACACCGGAGAGTCAACAACTTTTGTAGAGGGAAGTCATTACTACTAGTAGTGGCTGGAAGATGGAGAAGCAGCTGCATAAGTGTGATTTTAGCGACAGAACAGATCTGAATTTTCAAGAAGTTTGGACAAGCTACCTAACGAAAGGTAAGGCATCTCCTAAACAAACTGTGCTAGCACAGGACTCAAGGGAAGGTCCTCAGAATTAAATAACTTACTAAAACAAAGCAAAGCAAGAGCAGAAATAAACAGTTTTTCATATGAGAGATTTTGCCAGTAGAGTTCCTAAAGGGTCAATGTGGTTCGGCACATCCAAGATCTAGAAAGCTAGTTTACAAAAAAAAAAATAATCAAAAGGCTTACTAATTATACAAAATTATTTGGTGCAATCAAAAATAAATCTGATCAAAAGGTATAAATGACTGAAGGATAAAATTCCATGTAAATACAAAAGAAAGCACATAGAACAAGAAATTACACATGATGAACTGTACTAGTTCTGTTACTAGTCGGGGGGAAAATGGAATCATCATACATGATTCTCTGAATATGTCAGCTAAAATCCTAATAGTGATCAAAAAGACAAATTAAGGCTAGGATCATCAGGAAAATATGAAAGAATAAAAAAAAAAAGAAAATCTCTGTGCAGCTAGTGTACCCACATCTTTGAATACTGTAAACAATTCTCATCATTCTTCTTAAACATATTAAAAATGTGAAAGCAGAGCCAGAAAAGACAGAGAGAACACAAAGACTATTACAGGTTTGTGTTAGCTCCTAGATACAGAACAAACAGACCAGAGTAACACAACAGAAACAGTGCAGGTTAACTAGGTTTCACTGTTCCTAGCCCTGAATCCACCATCAAAAGAATTAGTAAATTTTTAAAAGCTGCAGCCTCAAAATGAGAACACTAACTTCTACCAATCACCAAAACCCAATTCAACTGGAAATGCCAAAAAAGAAGTCCTTAGACTGGACATGCCTCCCAGTTCAGTGATGCAGCAAAACAGACTGGACTGATGTGCTCAGAGGAAAGGTTGAAGTTTAAGTCCACAGAGCAGAAAGCCAGAGAAAGTGAACCCAGTTATCAGCGTACCCTCGCAGTATGTGTGCGGCCGGAGGCAAGAAAAGCACAGCTTTCTCCTAATGCTGACATTACATTACATGACATTTCTAAAGTTTAGAAACACATATTTTCATTTATTTGATGCCAACTCAAGAGTTTTGCTAAAGTCTTTTACAAAATGGCATTGTCTGTTATATACCATGAGTTGCACTGTGTCAAATAAACTAATACCTCCACGGGTGACAAAACTGTAGAACCCGTCTTTTCAAGCTACTAACAAGAGTTTAACACACCACAGGCTCTAAACACAGCTTGGGACTTGTTAGGCAGGACTATTATTTTTTTTTAATATAGATAACCTGAAAAAGTAATTTGAATATTGATATTTAATAAAGATATACAAGATAAAGCGCAATTCTAATTAAAACAGTATAATCAGCCAGTCAAAGCAATTAATATGCGAAGTTAAGTGTACATGCACACTTTTGCTCAAAGTGCAAATCTTTCCCATTTTCTAATGCTTACATATTAACGCAGCCAAAAAATAGTTCTTGCAGCTGGTATGTTGATATCGTTATTGCTACACAGCAGGGCACTAGTCTCTTGCAAAGGCAGACTTCTAGTAAATACCTGTCAACAAGTCTATGCATGACTGAAGCCAAATTACAAATAGTAAAGGAATAAAGTTTTGAACTTAATGCCAGCAAAATATCATGTATCTAATCCACGAAAGAATTAGAGACCTCAAGGCTGCTATTATTTTATCATCCATACCTTTTACTTTTTGGTCTGCTCCACAGCTTGCTTTGAACTTACTAATCAATGGTATTTACCATTGGTACTTTACCAATAACAAGTCTCTACGTAAATACAATGGGAAACATTTTTGGTTTAAAGTTATCTATGTATTTTATTACATCTGCAAAAATTATAAATACCTAGAAATGTTACTAGCAAAATTAAATATGCCCTTAGTAGTAAGCAACTTGGTTAAGTCCTATCAAATCTCTGCATTTAATTTTTACAGTTCCTTACCAAGTGCAGGTCTTTTTTGTCAATGAGAAAAGAGATGAATGACTGCAACTACTTCCTAAGAGTAAAACCAGCAGTAAAAGCCTTTGTGTTAAAAAAAACCCAAACAAACCCACAGCAAAAAACCCAAACAATAAAACAAACCCAACCCACATACTACACAAACACAAACCCACCTCTCTCCCCCAGCTCCACAACACAGGTACAACCCCCATTTCACGTTCTACGTATGCTCTGCAGAAGAAAGGTCTTGCTTGCTGCCGAGCACACACAACGCAACAGCATCAATGCTTCGGCTTGTCCTTTGGAATGGCAGGAAGCACCAATTCTGGCCATCTTTCTACCATACCAGTTTAAAGCACTCTAACTTTACTCATAATTAATACGAAACCACCTACATATTAATCTTTATTTCAATGACTTAAGCTACTAACAGCTTAAGAAAACAATCTACACAGTTATTTAAAGGCACTGAAAAAGGTATGTGCTACAATGAAAATTTAATATTTTCATAAGAGCACTATTACACAGAAAACAATTTCTTCTCTTCTAAAACAGTAAGAGGTATTTGATAAAGGAACACCAAAGAATGACAGTATTAATGATACAATACAGATACTGATATAATATATATTACTTCCTCCATATTTAATTACAAGCACAATTATTTTTTTTTCCATCTCCTAGTGGTTTTGTATGGATAAGGAACAGGCTTAGAAAAATTACAAATCACTTCACAGATTCCAATTAAATCCATTAACTGTTGCTAGGAGAGTGAAGTAGAACAAGTGATTGTAAAAACAATGAAGGTTTGGGTGTTTTTTTTAAATACACACAAACCTGATAAGAATCACTGTACTTTCATAAATAATTTTATAGGTTCATGTCTGGAAAGCCTGCAATTATTTGTGACTTTATGTGAAAAACTAGGAAATTTGACTGTCTGGTCTGAAAAATCAATCAAATGATTAAGATGAAAACTCAGATCAAGAGGAACCAAGAGCGCTGCATTAAACCTCCCTGGGCACCACATTACTCACAAATTCCACGTTCCGTACACTTAAATATGGACTCCAAGTAAGGAACGATCACAGGCAAAAGATTAGAAGCAAGCATGACATGGGAGATTAACGGTAAGTAATGAAGACTATGTGAATGGTCTGTGAATGGCCCGGCATAACACAGGATTAATGTGTCGGAGAACAGTATCTTCTCTCACAACTGCTACATGCCATCACATCACATAACAATGCTAATAAAATGTTAGTAATCATCAAGCCTTATCCTTTTTAAGATGCAGGCATCAAGTACAGACACATCGACAGAGTAATTAAAGAAAGAACTTTTAGTTTATCCCTGAAGTAAAAACATGAATGATATAGTAAAAACTCACCAATTTTTTTCAGAAGCATGACAATACTTAACAGATTGAAAAAAAACCCAACCCCGGTAATTTACTTCATTTGTACACAGAAATTAGAAGCATTCTACAAAAGAAGCAACTTCCAATGGTCAGTACACAGTTAGGGATGCGAAAGAGGTATCCTTAAGTAAGCACTGAAAGCCCTGCCATACCCCGCAGTATTCAAACCAAAATATAACCAAAAGCCCCTTATTCAGACAGGTCGCACAAAACTCGCTTTGCCGGTGAAACACCAGCGAGCGCGAGAGCCGCTGCTGCGACACACTGCTGGCCATTACTAGGCTGGGTCGTAGTTTTGATTCCTCTTTGGTTAGAAGTACAGGAAGGAGAGCAATTAGCTGGGCTGAGCAGCAGCCCGAGCAATTTACTGATAAAGTACCAGTTCTTGTAGTCTCTACCTGGGCTTTAGATAAAAGTCATTGTGATTACAATCTGTATGTATAATAGCATCTGAAAGCATTATTTAAATAAAGTTTAGCCCAGCTCTTTCACTGTAGTTTTGCGGTCTGGCATCTCTAACCTTACAGGTCACACGTCAATTAAGCAACCACTTATTAAATCCATTTTTTCTTGAAGTAATCTTCAATCAAGTTTTTCTAAGCTATTATTTTTTTCCACTTCAAAAGATTTAACACCAGAGGTCAGAATCTTCATGATGCCACTCCCACATCAGTTAGCAATGTCCATTTTTTATAATGACTTGGAAGACCAGAAAGGAACTTCCTAAGTACAATTATGAATTTGGAGGAATACCAAACTACAGAAAGTTAGGTACAATGTGCATGCTTATAATCTCTGTTGCGTTTCTAGATTTTCTCCGGTATAAACGTTATCAACTTAGTTCAATTCGAACAGCAACAGAGTGCCAACCACGATGCACCCATTGATGTCCCAGTTAAAGAGCTTTTTTCCCACCCTTGTGAGGAACTGGTTTTGGCACAAAACTGAACCCAAAAGCCTATCTGAAAGCCCAGCTCTCTCTCTCTCCTTTCCCTTCGCCCCACCAATCCACACTAAAAGGTGAAATATTTATTTCTTATAAAACCAAGCAAATCCAATCACAAAACAAAATAAAATTTCAGAGGTTTTAAAATAAGCAATACCAAATGAGTTTTTTTGAACCTCTAGCATATCTGCTTAGAGAAAAGAGTAAATTATTAATCCAGGCTTGATTTCAATGAAGGGTCAAAATCAAATGGAGCCTACAAAGAAATTACAGCAATATTTTTCCGTATCCTGTTCATGAAATAAAACCAATTTAGCATTTTAATTAGCAAAAGTCTTTAAAGAAATCTTTAAAAGTTGATATTAGGCAATGCAAATTACAGTCCTTGCAATTTTATTCATTAATTATTCTAAACCTGTTAATTACCCCCATAGCTAGTGTTATGTCTAAATATTAATTCCTTAAAAGAAAATGGCTTCAAGCTAGTCATTAAAGCTTCTACTGATGGAAGCTCAAGCTATCTGTAATACGGTAGCTAAAAACCCCTAATGCATTACAGAAGGCAACTAACCAGAATGTATATAATTACTTTCAGCATCAACACAAAGTAACTCTTAAAAAATAACATTCTTTTCCAATTAATATTTTCTGCATATTTTCATTATTTATACTTAATATTTTGTACCTCTTTACTAAGATACACAAGTACTCATTATTCATTCTATCATAAAAGAAGCTTGAAGTTTATGGTTCTGTATACTTTCTGACCTGTAAATCACATAACACTACATTTTGTTCAGTACAGCAATACTTGTACACATTAGTCGCCAGAATTTTTAAAAAGTTAATTGCTTTGGTTGCTTGTGCGTGGACAACTTGAAGCACATATTTTGGCTCTTTAAATTTATACTAAGCTATACTACTGTCTGTAGAAAGAAAACAATTCCATTGTCTCTAACTCACTTTTCATAGTTATTTTTTAGTTTCAGAATAGGATACTGCTCTTCATTCTTCCTCAAATAAATGCTTGTTTTAAATCAAAATGCATAAAAAGAGACTGGTAGTTCAAAGCAGGAAGAAGGTGGCTGAGGATGCTCTTTAGAGGTAAGAGGAATGCAATATCAAAGTGAACTGGAAGAAAGAATGACAAAATACTTACCTGGGAAGAGAGAACAGTAGGTCAGAAGTTCCAGTGGGCCATTTTCTCACACTACACAAGAGGACCAACATAGAATTCAGATATTTATTTTGTTATCTTTATTTTGATAGGATTATGGAATGAATAGATAAGAGTTGAGAAAGAGATGACAAGCTATTTCTCAGCGTTACTTTTTTTCTTCTCTCAATGTAAACACTACTGCCTTTGGTTTAGCTTCATATTAATTTCTCTTTAGATACTCAACACTCTAAATGCTTGGGAAAGCTCAGTAAAAGTTACTAGAGAAGTACAGTTAAACAGCTGGCACGGAGTAGCTCAACTACAATAACAAAAAACGCCTGCTATCAGAACCAGAGGAATTTGCCAAAAATGAAGCAACAGACCATCTAGTGTAAGGCATATTTTATACCATTTCACATTGCTATTGCTGAATTACATCTATTTGTTCTTAAAAACTTTGTCTTCTCAAGTGCTTATGGCTCCCCATATTTAACAGAGATGAGCTTAAAGTCAGTTCTCTTACACGCGTGAAACATGAATGGGTTAGACAACAGCTCTAGCCAAGAAACAGAGTGTTCATCAAAATACTATATTTAAAAGAAGTCTCTCCCGTGTTAGGGTGAGGGGCTATAACCATCACCAGGGTATAAGCTGGTAGCAGCTGTGAATGGCTATTTAGGTCCCACGCATAAATAGCCTTGTTCCAGAAGCATGGAAAATGTTAAATGACAGCATCAAATCAAACACAAGTTTATTGGACCTTGGCTTCTTTTTGAGCAAGGCTGCAGGAATGGAGGAGGACAGATGACGGTGCACTACGTTCCCAGTGCTAGAGAAGGAACATGCCATCCCTTCCTATATGCTTTCCACTGTTCAGCGTTTCCAGTTCTTTGGACCCACAACTATAAACAACATTATGTAGCACTTAAAGTAGGAAGATTTTCTAAGGAGGCAGAAGAAGTGAAAGGTAAATCAAACAGTTTAATTTAACAAGCTTAGCTTGTAATAGTACATCTTTGAGTAAGGATTAATTGCTGTCAACACATCAGAAAAACAAGCTATTTTAAAAATAGATTTTGGCCATTAGGCTCTTAAAAAGTGAATAAAACCACTCATGCTAGAAATGCAGGTCATTTTATATTTTCAAGGCACAGCACCTCAATGAAGTGCAGGTCACAATTACCTTAGGCATATTAATATCCTCAGATTAATCTCAGCCCAGCTTCACATTAAATATTTATCTGAAACTTCTTATAAAACAGCCTTTCAGTAACAATGAAAAGTAATCATAGCTGTTAGCACGAAAAGTTGATATTAAAAGTTATAATATTATAAACATTTATATTTTGTTAAATGTTTTCATAAGATTTCTTTTTTATAAACAGGTTGCACACAGTCAAACATACAAAGCTACAGTCTATACATTCAGGCTCACTCTGGTCATTGCGTAAAACAAGCAGCCAAATAAGCCTGGTAGCCAAAGGCAACCTTGGAAGAATTAATTTCACAAAACGGTGTATGGTTGTCATCAGGAGATCTGAGGTAACCCATCCCTCTGAGCATAGGAAGGAGCAGGAGTCCAACCCTGCAAACACTTCTGAATGTCTTTAAAGTTTTTACCCTAGGAGACATAATGGTGAGTTGTATGCCTAACTCATCTTGCTTTTAAATGGCCGAGAAAATGGGAAAAGGTGGAAAATTAGGCTGGTGGAGAAAATGGGAATGATGCTTCTCAACGGCTGGAGGATGTAAACTTCCATCTTGGACATCTTTAGGGAGGGAGTTTTACTGCAGCGCTTAATTACTGGTTGTTGAAATACACAGGTGCCTTCCACTGACGAAGAATTCCTTTCTCCTTCTGTTCTTCCTCTTTGCGTTCACAAAAATGGATCATACAGTTTTTTCCTCCAGCATTGCTCTAAGGTAGCAAACAGCTGTAGTATCAGAATAAGTTGCTAACACGACAGAGAGGTTAAAAGGAAATACCACCACCACTTAATTTTGCATGCTAACACCAATAGCGCTTATAAATTAAAAAAACATAGATTAAAAAGCCATCTTCTTAAGAGTATTTGCTTACAACCAGAAATTTAGAGTGGAAGCAAGATTCCAATACCCTCTTCAAAGTCATAGCAAGTTGAAAGATAGAGCCTGCATAGTAGATTCAAACGGAGCTACCCGTATCTAAGTGTTCAGAAGTCAAACGCTGCCCTGAATTGAGAAAGCGACTCCCAAGAAGTTGCACTGGTAACGAAACCACCTAAGCTGAACGCCCGGTCCCCGGCAGAGCGGACTGCAGGGAAGATGAATTACACAGAGGGCTCAGCACGCTCAGGGAAGGGATTGCACTTAATGCCCCCGGAATGCGCCTCGGCAGAATGCCCGTGTCCGGCACCGCTGGCTGGAATCCAAGGAGATCCATTACCTTCCCTTTATACATCAGCTTACCACATGCCTCCCTGACACCACAGATACGCCTTTCCTCCTCCCTTTTATTTTTAACTTTAGTATCTTTAACACAACTGAGATACATACTTCAGGATATACCATTAAGGAGGATTTTAAACCCAGTTTAGCACTTGGTAAATTATTGCGTTATCTTTCCAACTCTAATCTAATACTGTTTTTAAAACAGGCAAACTAAACTAATGATACAGTTCACATCGATGCTTACATGAGTTACACTGAACCAACTGTACTTTGAATACCAAGTTATCTGTGTGTGGATCTTTTAAACGCTCCATAAAAACAAGTATTGTGACTCTTAAGTCTCAGAAAAAACTTAGTCCTTCTTCAGGAAGTTCTTGGTAAACTGAGAGGATAGAGAAAAGCTGATGACACATTTCCTTTCAAAACTGATTTGTTTTTTCTTCGGTTGTGAGTATTTGCTGTATCCAGTTATATATAAATCCAGTTCAGAGAAAAGAGTATACCTTTGAAATTCTGTGCCTCTCTTTCACTCTGTCCCTAAAGTAATCATATTTTTATTACAGATAAACAATACTATAAGAATCTAAATATTTTTACTTTTTTTTTTTTTTTTAAAAAAAGACAACTCTCCAGAATGCTTTTTCTTTTTATAAATTGGCCTTTTATATACTTAAGACTTCTTTTAAATCCTGAAGTATCTGGACTGGCATGAAAAGGAGATCACAGTTTCAGCACATCTAAGAATTTTTTTGCTGTTGTTCAACTTTAAAAACAAAACAAAAGAAAACAAAACATCCTAGAACACCTAATAAGTTGGCTGATAAAACACTTACTTGTGATATGAAAGATGCAGACTGAGCTTTCTGTTATGCTCTACCTGGATCATGGATTAGAGCCTAAATATTTCATATCCCAACCTTCAGACTCTCCTTATTCTGAAAAATTACCTGTCTTCTCTATTCTTGTCTTAGGCAGTAGAAATCTTCCTAATACTGTCAAAGCAGAGAAATTCCTACGTTGTAGACTACAACCACCTGCTTTCTTTTCAGGGGGAAAAAAACGAATCAAAAAAAAACCCTGACAGTTCTTCAGCAAACTTAATACTACAGAAAAGTCCGAGGCTTCCTGCACACAAGCGCAGACGCCCAGGACTTCCCAGCACAGTTATCATCATCCTCAAGTGCGGCCTTGGTACTTTCAACACAGGGCTGCTAAAACTCCGTACCAAACCTGGCATTATGAACATAGCTATTCCCATGTTGATAAGAAGCAGAACTAGAAAAAAAAAAAAGAATTTCAACACTACTCCCACACACAAAAAAAAGGAGGGGAGCTTTTACTCTTCCAGCAAAACTCCATCCAGGATTCATGGCTTGGGTAACGTAAGCTCCTATCTGCTTTGCTGCAGTGCATGAGAACCCTGTCATTAACAATGATCTCAACATACAAGACACTGTACAAAAACAACAGACACAACGATAATCCAAGCGTGCATTTGCTAAATAAATTATCTCCATGTAACAAAAATTTGTGTCCCCCCTCCACCCTTTCTTTTTTTAAACTTAACAATTTTCTCAAGTTCCTTCTGTGTGGGAAGCAATCCTTTCCCCCTTTCCATCTGGAGAAACCTGAAGGTCACTAGCCCTCAACAGATCAAGAAAATAAGCCATACGGAGCACACCTACACTCTAAGGAAAGGAGATAGGATATAAAATGGATAACCAACTAGGAATTCCACAAGATGAAAGCAATAACCAGTTTTTACAGCCCTTTTTCTATTATTAAAGGCTTGTTTTTCACTGTGGTGATTAGTGCAACTTGGCACTCCAATAACGTTTCTCACCTTGAGATTTAACAAATGCCCCCAAAGAACTCATCAAGACTCTTGCTACTCTCCATTCTCAAGTCAAGGGTACACAAAGTGTATATAAAGATTGATCCTGCCACTTAGTTTCATCATGAATACTAGCAAAGCATTTGATATCATTAAAGTCACATTATTGTTCATAATACTGAGATGTTATCTCAGCTTTCACTGAAAAACTTCTAGTCCTTATAATTTACAAGTTTCAAGCCTGAAGGTTCAAAACCAATAAAAAGAATCCACATGGCCTTAAATAAAAACCTTATATTTTCAGCCAGTTCAATTTTAAGGCATGATTTATGATTTCTGAACACTTATGACCAATACAGCACTCTACCACGAAGTTCAACTTAGTCTCTTGTCAAAGCATTGTTTTACTATTAACAGGTTGGCTACATGCTAGGTAAATTGCTTATAAATATATGGAACAGGAATTTAATTTCTTTGAATGTCAGACATTTCATGGACATATTTCATGGACACTTATTTTCTGAATAATGAAAAACTAATGCTATTGTATATACTTACGGCATAAAATAACATGTTTTGGGACAACTACAATAACACAGGGTGCTTTCCTCAGTGCCTTATGTATACATCAGTTCCAAAAATGAGTAAACTTTGGAGAAGAGGAGATTCACTTTCTCCTCCCCTGCTTCCCTTACTACAAAAGTATTATATTAAATAGAAAGACTGTAGGACCAAAACTGAATAAAGGACATTTTTACTGCAAAAGCAGAACAACTGCTTTTATGAAGTGCCTACAGGGGAAGTTTCTCGCATTCAGCAAAAGTTTCAATATGAAAAATTATTCGGCTGATGTATAGACACGAATGTTGCTAGTGTGTTAACTTCAAATTCTTACAAAACTATCCATGGACTCTGCTCTTTGCAAAGTTTGGCCTCTAGGACCAATATCCTATCCACAATCAAAAGCACATCCCTTTTCTCATGGCTACCTCAACATAACCTGATCATCAGTGACTCAGCATCTGTCTATTCAAAGTTTACTGACAGAGAAGACACATTCTACAGCTTGGTGTGCTGACCAAAAGTTTGTGTAATCTTCCCAGTTACAGCAGCTGGTCTAATAAAGGATATTGGCTCTGTCAATCTGGTTTTGCCAAACGTATTCACAGGGACTTTAAATGGGCTAGAACTGTCCCTCAAGCATGCAGTGATGGGGAACTTGACAAGCAGCATAACAACAGCCCAGATACTCCAGGATGACAAGCAACACCGCATGCATGAAAGAACTGCAGGCCACTTTAAATCCACTTGCGGTGGTCTAGTCAATCAACTGGATATTTCTGATGGCCAGAAGCAGATGCACATAACATGAATTTATAGAGCTGATACACAATCACACATGCTCTACTGAACCATACGGAAGGGTCTGATTCCATCATATTAACGCCACATCCAGAATTTAATCCTACACAGCCTGGCACAGAACCATCGTGTCTACTTCCCATCACCCGCCACTTTCTAACTCTGTACTCAAGGCTGAGGTGAGCCCGGCCCCTCTGCTTCAGCAACGGAGGGAGCAGAAGCAAGCACTGCTTCCTGCTGGCAAGCGGCAGCGCAGAGCAGTCCCTCACCTGGAGTCTGCTGGTCCTGGAAGCGATGGAGGGTCCTCTCCATCACTTTGCAGGCTATGCAAAGGAGAGAGGACCCCGGACCCTCTGCACAACCTCATCCTGCAGTGTCCGCCATGAGGAAGATGTGCTGCAGGAAAGACTCCCTGACTCCCACAAAGATCTAATTAACAAGCCATTAGAGGATGAGGAAGCAAGAAAGATGCCTCATTACTCCCACAACTGCAGTCTCACTAATCCTTCCCACAAAGGGTTCAGCCATGTGATGACTCTCAGAATAATCATTCCCTGTTTGTTGTCAGTAGGAGCACTCGGCAATACTGGAAGTGGTACCTCCTACCACTGCCACAGAGAATGAGCACACACAGCAAGGAAAAAGCTGTTTGTAGTGGACCATTATATACTGCTTTAAGAGTTTTACACCAAGGAACTCGACTACAAATTGCTATTTCTGAAAATGCACCTTGACTGCATCACTGTCACTTCAATAAGCAGTACTGTCAAGGGACCTCTTCATCACAAATTATAAATTGAGGTACCCATGATAAGCATTCCATAAACAGATGGCATATTAAGAGTCAAAGTGCATTATTTTTTATAGAGGTGTTCACATAAAGACTTTGGTATTTATGGCTATAAAAAGTCTGCTCAATTAACATATGCAATATTTCTGGTGCACCTAAATCTTTAAGATTTTTTGTTATATTTTTCCTTTTTGAGGCTGAAGAGAAGAACATAAATCTTAAATTTTAAGAATAACAATGCAACACCATTTAGCAATATGCCATTGTCAGTTTTCCAAATTTAACAGCAGCTGGGAAAAAAGTATGTCAGCAATTTCCTACAATGTTTTTCTGGGAGAGTCAGTAGGAACATTCCATACAACAGGCATATTCAGAATAAAAGAAAACACTGTGTTCTAGGAAAAGTAATTTTATACACTTTACACTGTTTATTGCCCATGATGGTTCTTCAGCTAAGCTGAAAACGTAAAGTTTTAAGATAATTTTTTAAAAAAATCCAGAAACCGAAGACTTGCTTTAGTTTTTGCCGGTTTTGTTTTCCATGTTGAGTCCTTCCCACAGGTCACACCCTAAATGCTGGTACTTATAACTTTTAGGTCTTTAGTACTCTTTTTCAAGAAAGTTGCTGGAGAGAGCTCGAAACAGACAAGCACAAATTTCTTTACAGAAGTGCTTAACTACAGCCCTATGTAAGAAAATGACCAATTATTTTTCCCAGGAGAAATACTGCAGCAGTAACACACACATGCAATAACCACCAAGCTATAAAAACAAACTCCAGCTCTGATAGAATACAGAAATTTATTTACTTTGGAATGGGAAATTAAAATACACATTTTAACCATATACCACAAAATAGAGCATGTTCAGCTATTATAAGTTAATCCCAACATATTTTAAGATTTTGTTAAGAAGCTTCTATATGGGAAGGTGTGGCTGCATCCGATTTAAATGAAAAGAGTTCGCAGAGGTCAAAAAGAATTGTCATTTAAGTAAAGAATAAATAGGAGCATGCACTGCCAGATAATCTGGTGGAGAGTTAGAAGAAAGTAATTTCAGACAAAGTAAGTCACAGCACAAGAAAAGCATCTGCATATTGTAGGGCTCACCTAACTGAGCACAAACGGAATCTGCATTTTGTTTAAGTAGCTCTATTTCCATCACTCAGTTGTTTCTCATGTGCTTATCAACATCCCCGGCCTAACCACAGGATTTCTGTGGAATCAGAATATGAAAGACTACATTTCTCCAACTGCAAACTTACTAAAACATGTCCACATTTTCTACACAGCTACCGTAACTGCATCATTTAAAAAAAAAAAGAAACAAGTATTCCTCTAAATTACATTAGTGACACAAAAATTTCAGGAAGATAAACCAGATCTTGCACTTGTCTGAAGCACAAAAAAAAACATTTTCTCTGATCTATGCATGTTAGTACCAAAATTTTTTTAAAAAAAACAAAACCAAACAAACAACTGCCCCAGATGTTCTACTGTGGACACAACTGTGCTGGTTTTGGCTGGGACAGGGTTAATTTTCTTCCCAGTAGCTGGTATGGGGCTGTGTTTTGGATTTGTGCTGAAAACAGGGTTGATAATTCAGGGATGTTTTAGTCACTGCTGAGCAGGGCTTACCCAGAGCCAAGGCCTTTTCTGCCTCTCACCCCACCCCACCAGCAAGGAGGCTGAGGGGGGCACAAGGAGTTGGGAGGGCACACAGCCAGGACAGCTGACCCCAATGACCCAAGGGATATCCCATACCGTAAGACGTCATGCTCAGCATATACAGCTGGGGGAAGAAGAAGGAAGGAAACTGGGAGTGATGGCGTTTGTCTTCCCAAGTCACCGTTAAGCGTGATGGAGCCCTGTTTTCCTGGAGACGGCTGAACACCTGCCTGCCCATGGGAAGTGGGGAACACATTCCTTGTTTTGCTTTGCTTGCGTGCGTGGCTCTTGCTTTACCTATTAAACTGTATCTCATCCCACGAGTTTTCTCATTTTTACTGTTTCGATTCTCTCCTGTGGTGCTTAGCTGGCGGCTGGGCTTAAACCACGACAACAACTCACTGCAAAAAGTAGAAAAGGTACTCTTAAGTGGAGATGGATCTCATGAAGCACAGTTATGCATTAATGACCAGAAGTCCACCTAATGCAAACAACTAAATCCAGTATCAATTCCCCACATTTGTTCCCTATTGAAAAGTACAGATTTTACATGAATGCTTTACATTAGATAAAAGCATCTAAATTGCTCCAGGAAACCCTAGTTTCAAATGGATCTATGTTTCGTAATGTTTTTTTTTGCCTTTTGGAGATTATCCTGCTGTTTCACATCTTCACCAGAAGCCTGTCATTTTTCACTTAGTCCCAAATACAGCACTGATGCTACTGTATTCCCTTATGCCTAAGACCATCAAGTGTATTTTTCAGTACAAAAGGGTGCCAGATGTTTTAGGAATGCAGTAAAGCTAATTGATAAGTAAAAACCATACTCTAACGCCTCCTCCTCAGGTAAATGAGCAAGAGAAAACATTTCATGACAGTTCCAGGCTACCGAGACCACTGTCACTTTGCATTTAAACAATTTAAGGTTATGAAGTGAAGGTAAAAAGCAGTATCTTAGTCTCCATGCCAAGTATCACTTTGACTTTGCATTTCCTTAAAAACCACCAAATTACCAGATAAGTCCACAGTTGCTTCAAACACAAACCTAGAGAGAACTGCTACAGAAGCTGTACTGCAGCCCCAAACCAATTCTTCTGTCAGTTACAGCATTAAGCTCTGGTGTCTTCTAATCTTCAAGGTTTTACAAGAGGAGCAGCAGACTGTCAAGTAACACGGTCAATATGTAACCATTAAGACTTTTGTACCGAAAAATAAAGTTCATTTTGGCAACTTTGTGAGAGCATACAATACAATTACCAGGTCCATTTCACCACAGCGAGCAATACGACAGCAGAGAACTTTCCACTTTTCTCCTTGGCAAGACTTCGCATCGCTATGCGCACGCAGTCAAGTTCAAAGCCCAGCCTGGCTGGGCAGCACGCAGCCCTCCGTCGGCTACAGGGCCCTCAGAGCCTTTGAGGGAACTTCAAGCAGATTTCATCCTTTAAATTCTGGGCATATCTGACAACTTAGATTAGAAACTTCAAAAATAAATCCCATAACTTTACTATTAACACAGCATTATATTTTTTATTACTGCATTCATACAGTCTGTATTTTAAGTATATTTTATACATATGCATACTATTATATCCTTACCAATAAAGCATAAATTTACACTATAAATATATATGTATATCATTTTATATGCGGCTCAATGTATTTTATTTTAATATCGCATTACAATTTGTTAATAGATTATTAATGTAATATGGCAGTATCTCCAATAATAGGTGTTACCAAAGAAGATGCCTACTTTCAAAAAAGAAAAAGAAAAAAAATTATTTCTGGAAACACTGATTGCCTTCATTTCATGCAAATTTTTCATTTATGCTAGAGTTAGTGTCTGCAGGTTTTGGAGGCAGACGAAGGAGATTCTCTGCTGATTTGGCAAAGGAGCAGGGAAGGTATCACTGCTGATAAGATAATATTTACTAGCTACATCTGCTATAACTGCTTTTTATAGACACTATCAGTGCAAGACAGTCACTCTTGAAACTTCTCCTACCCTGAAAGGGACACAAACCTTGAGGAACTACTTTAAATGCTGTTTGGTGTTTAAAGCTGACAAGACTCCCTTCTCTTGTCTTTCAGTTCATAGTGCAATAAAAACCTTCATGAGCAGCAGTAAGGAGATGTAGCCTACGACATATATTCTGAACCAGCATCTCATACCGTTTTATTTGTCATTTATCTTTGATGATTATTTCAGCTAGTGTCTTTCCGGAAGACTATTCAAACAAAATTAAGTCTAGTTATGTTAAGTAATCTTAGTATAAGAACTATAGGAAAAAGAAAATTAGGCAACATTACAACGTACCAAAATTTAGTGACCCAGAAGTACCCAATGCATAAAATCAGGGGATGGAATAAACAGACCTCATGCTATTGTTACAGCTATCACCACTGAAGTCTATATAAGTTTCTCCATAGCACAAATTAAACTAGATTTTGAGTTATTTCTTCTTTTTCTTGCTACCTTATGATTGCTAGGTACCTCATGCTACCTACCAGCTTGTTAGGACCAGCCATGTTCAGTCAGCCACAGTCTTTACACAAAGGTCTGCAAGGAAGTGTAATACAGAGCTGTCGCACTAATCCAGCACACACATTCGAAAACCAGCACAAAACAGCAGCACCAAGAGAACAGACGCTACTGCTCGTACACAACAGATAATTTCTTTAACAAAGAAAAAATCAAGCAAGCTAATTATCACTATGTTCAAAGTTTGACAGAGCTTCCACCCAAGAAAGCAGATAAAAGAGAAACATTGTAATATCTATTTTGAAACCAACTACAGTATTTACTAGAGGAAAAGTCTCGTATCCCCAGTAAATAAATATTAGTTTCTTCTCTGAGATCTTTCTTAAAAATCAGAATATTATCTTGTGCAATTCTTTCTATTCAAAAGAGTATTTTTCTGATTTTCAGGTAAGCTATTTTCTTAACTTTTAATGTTTGTCCACTAACATAAAGAGCCAAAACTCTCAAACACTAACCTTTTATTACATTGCAATTAAAACAGTAGCTAAAAACACAACAAAACCATGCAGCTTAACTCATCCCATCTGTCCACATGTATCAAAGTGCCTAGAAAGAACGTTAGTTAGATTTTATTTAATCACTGAGGTCATATAATAAGAGTGAATTCAAGCAAAAGGTGATAGATCAGAAGAAAGTTAAACTTTAACCTCGACCCCTAAGATGACATTTGACATCATGTTGTTTCAGTATCAACGAAGACACCTGCACAAAGAAGCTCCATGCATACAGAGAAGGGAATAAATGTAAATATTTTCAAAGCCAGAAACTTCAGGATATAAATATCTCCAACTCAAAAAGGTGGAAAGGATAATGTATATTTAAAGTTGAGAAACAAATGTACATCTATAACTAATATTTAAGTCTATAATTAATTATAACATCATAGTCCTACAGATTCCATACTCTCTATACCACATTCTATTTTAGGCACACAACATGACAATGTCTGCATGTCACTAATGCTGAGAATGATGTTTGTGATATATTTAATATCACAGTTATTGATTTAGACTGCTTGGTGGATACCCGATACGTACAGTATTTCCATAACACAGTGAAATACAGAATTAAACAAGAGGTAGCTAAGGTTACCTTGGTTGGCTGCACAAGAGGAACAGTTTCAGCAAGACTGAAGTGTATTTAAGGAAAAGAAAAAAGATCAGGATAGGCTGAGCTGGCAATCTAATTCCAAAGAGCTCTTCTTGCAGGGAAGATTCATATTTATTGATGCTTAAAAACTGGAGGAATGTTGATTTAAAATGCATTTTTGAACACATACTCTTTTGATAGTATTTTGGGGCTATTAACTGAAACTCATTCTAGATTAATTAGGAGGCAACAACGTTATCGAGGCATTTAAACACACAGAACCGAACCAATTATACTGTAGTACTTCAGTTTACTTCTAGATGCATGATAAAGAAAAAACTTAATAGGAATATATTCACATGATATAGCAGAGTTAGAAGGCATACACATAAATTGTGTTAAACAGTCTCTTATGTAGCCATAGACTATTGACATCTCAGTCATCTAATAAAAAATTGACTATGCATTTCCTGTTCAAAAACCGGCAATATTTAATGTGTTTACCTACAGACTTGACTGCCTTGCCAAGATCTAAGACAATGTTTTTTTGTAATACTTATCGAGACAGTAACTATAGCAGTAAAGACAGAGCGGAAAGTAAACCCCGAAGTTGGCAGAGGGATGCTACCACACGCCGAGGCGAGCACTGCTTGCAGCTCACCGCACCTCAGGAATGAGCCTCTCCACTGCTGGGCAAAGAAACATCAGGGGTTCAAAGCACCTTGAGTCAAACTGCCCCCCGCCCCGAAGGCTGCCACTTGCAGATTCTTCAGTGGGAAGATTCAAAGGCACCATCTTGCAGATGGTTCAAGGACCCAACCTGAAGATGCAGGAAGGAATCCTCTAACACCTTTCCAACCGTGCTACAACCCCAACAGAAATCTAAGGCTGCGCAGGGGACCACTGCCTGGCTCCGCGTGCCGCGTCCCGGTCCACTCTGTACAGTGTAGTCTGTTCTGCCACGCACAGAGAACAATGGTCAGCAGCAAAAGAAGATGAAAAAAACCAGAAGGACAACGTTCTAAGAAAGGGACAAGGTAAAGCAGGGAAGAGATTTTTAAAAAAAACAACAACAACAAAATAATCCTTAAAGACACTCCAACCCACAACAGCAATGGTAATTTTAATGATTTTCACATGGCCTTGTTTTACTAGATAGATTTTCAGCATTAATGATGTGACCACATGGTCAGCTCTGCACCAGCTGAATTCAAATATGAGGCTTCTCTGAGGCCTTCAAGCTACCACTGAGTAGCATGTTTGATGTGGATTAAAAGCATTTGCATTAAGTTTCAAAAGCCTGTTAAAGCATTATGCTGCAGATTTTTTTTATACACACTTAATTTTACTTTGTGAGCATCCTAGTAATCTATTATATATGCTGCTACATTTGGGTTCACAATTGATTTCTAATACAATAAAGACTCAGAGATAAACACTTTAAAATATTACTTAGGACACAAAATCTATTCCAGGATTTTTGATCCAACAAAAGCAGACAATTTTTTTCTTTTTACAACAAAGTAAGCGCAAGTATATTTCTGAGATTAGACTGCACATATTCTTTCTGGTTTTATTTTAGAACCACATTCCTCCCTCCAGGCGATTCCATACATCATTACAAATCCTTATGTAATTTTATCCCGGGTTCTATATTTATCAAGACACCTCATCTTAATGGCAATGTTCTTCCCTCACCACGAACCAGGCTTTTAAAACAGATTGCAAAGAAACCCCCACAAAAATTCTCATTCTAACAAGATTCAGAAATGTCTTACAATTTAAAGCACTTACATGTAACTTACAGATGAAACAATGGTTCCTACAAAGAAATACACTATTTTTTTTCTATTTGGTGACCAAATTCAAATGCCACATACATACTTTTTATCCGCCAAGATCAAAAATCCTTCACATGCAGTTATTATGCATAGCTTACCTTCCTAAATAACATCATCTATTACAAAAAACATTCAGAAATATACTGAGCGAGAAAGTGTGGGCTAAAAGTAGTGTAAGCATAACGTCAGTCACAAAGTGGTCCCAGATACAAAGGATACGTAAAAACCCATCAAAATCCCAGAGCTACACACTTCTTCCTTCCACTGCTCTGAAGAAATTATTTCAAATGATTTAAACAAAATGCTGCTTTTGACATGCATACAACTGATCATATTTGTTTCGGAAGCGTATGTATTTTGCACACATTTATGCCAGAAGTTACCAATCAAATAAAAATACACTAAACAGGTAACATGCTTATATTAGACATTATTTAGCAAATCATCTATTGATTCGGGCTGGAAATTTTACCTGAGTGAAAACCATGCACAATATAGCAGAACTTGTCTAAAACAACTACATCTCAGCACCCATCTCTTTGGAGACAGTGCACATCTCAAAGTATCGCCAAGAAACACAGATAGGACTTCAGAACTTTTTAAACCATTTTTATCAGCTTCCAAGTCTGGGAGTCCAGAGACTTCTACTAAACCCCTGATAAACTTCAGAGTTGTGTTTAATTTAAGCACTCTCCCTAGATTATCCTACAAACTGTGCAACCGAGTTCTCCATAGCCCTAGGATTTGTCAAGAGGTCCTCCAGTATATTTTTTTGCCTTTTCCATAGTGGCAGAACCAAGGGAGTCTTCCCTGAACAAACTGGTGTTTGGGGAATCCTTTACAGTAGTCTGGTTTCTTTAAACAGTGTAAGGCAATAGTTCCAAAATAAATTTTTGTGGTGGTTACACATGTAGCCCCGGAAAACTAATCTAGGCTCTAGTTTTAATCATTAGAAGTATTTTATTCCCAGTTGCTTGGAATAATGGTTTTCATATCATTGTGACACACAAAGTCACCACTACCATGTGTGGCTATTTTTGCTTCTCTTAAGAATGATTAACACTGGAAAACTGTCAAACATTCAATGCAGTTTAAACTGAAATAAAAAATTTAACACAGTCCAAGAGAGGACTGTTTCAATAAACACATTTTAAATAAAAGAAGAATTTCAGAAATACCAGACAACGATAAAAAAAAAAGGCACAAATGGTTTGTTAACCATTGTTATAAGCATTATCTTAGTATTTTCAGTATGATCAAATACAACATATGTATTTGTTTAAGACCTCCAGGACAGGGATCGAGTCTTTTCTTATCTGGAAGAATTGTAGCACATTGCTGATGCAACACAAGCAGTAGTAGAAAAGGTAAGATAAAGAGAACCAATTAGAGTACAATCACGTAACAGAAAGCATTAACAAGAACAGACAAAAAGCAGGCTGTTAGTAAACTGTGTTTTCCCCTTTACCTCAGGTAAGCAGCATCAAATATTTAAGTAACTACTAGTGCTCCCACAACCCTAGAAAAAGAATGCTGAAACAAAATCACATTTATCAGCAAAGAGACAAGACTTTGCACACGCATAACTTCCCATCTGTGCCAGCAACTCCAGTCAGTCTCATGTGGAAAAGTGACTTAGACTCAGCACAAAGTGTGACCCTCTGCAGGGATGGCAACTTTTCAAGGTTTATTTGATTATTCAAACTTTTCAATTATATTCTTCTTTCTGAAGCTAGTGACTAAACATGTCCATAAAAAACTCAGCAGGGGCAGGAGATGCTGCCTCTGTCAGTCTGCTGCTTCTCATAGCTTTCTTAGCATTCGCAGTTTCCGCGCGTACAAGACCGATGCTATGGTCCCTTGGTGGGTTCCAAATTTAGCCGCAGTGGGGAGGCAGGAGTCATTGCCTCTCACAAAATGCTACAGCCTCCCAGTCTGTGCCATTCCACATTCCCTTGCACACTCTTTGGCAATCCGGCACTTGATTCTTGACCCTGATAAAGGTAACCCAACTGACTGCAAAGCCGACCGGCGATAAACAGCACACTTCAACCAAAGAATTCCAACAGCTTTTGGCCATATAATGCCTCATTAGTATTGCAAACGGCAAGCTCTGAGATAATAAAGACACAGTAGACAATACTGCAAGTCTGATCAAAGTTACAAATCATATACCATTTGAATGTCATTTGAATGACAGAAGAAGAAAAGCAGCCTGTATAGTATCACTGCAGCGTGCAGTGCAGCGTGTATATTTTTGATCTGGCTGTGCTGGTCAGGATAACAGATGAAACACTTGTAGTGAAATTCAACATACATCCCCTTTCTAAGTCACACTGGTAGCACAAACGCTCTTAACCCCTGCCCCCCCTTCTTTCTTCCCCTCTTTATATAAGCTGACTAGCTCATTTCATTTTTAAAAATTGATCTAGTTTTTCCTGGCACAGTCTATATCTGGTCTAGGATATGGTCAATGTAGCTTCTCTGGGAAGTAAAAAGTGTAGATAGAACTAAAACCTCATACCTATAAAAAATTTTTAAAAAATTATGTTAATTTTGCTTAATTATGTTAATTATGTTAAAATCTTGGCACAGTAGAGATTTACGATCAGCACTAAGGACTTATTCCAATGTATATTAGTTGTACCTTTCTAAACAGTAGGTCAGCAAATGAAGACAGAATAAAAATAACTTCATAAATCACTTACTGAAGCTCTAAAAAGACCGTTACTACGAAAGATTACATCTGAGGTAATCTTACATTAAATGTAGAAAGTTTTATTATTAATTTGCTACCCGCTTAAGGTAAGCTGTCAGAACATGTAAGTGGCAGTGAAAATACTGATAAAAAAATGGGCGGAAAAAAAAGTTTTTAAAAAAACCCACAACTGAAAATTTACTGCCAGTATAAACACCAATTATATCAGAACACAGTAACCAAACATAAGCCACTACAAAATAAACCAGACACTAGCCATGCAACTCACAAAAGGAAAAGAGATTAACTGACCCTGCAGGACCTTTGATTCTGCAAAGCCTTGTAGACCGGCTGGATTTCATTCACTCTGAGCAGAAGTCAGAAGTGCCAACAACCAGTATGAGGAGGATTAAACCCACTGCAGCAGCACGCAAGGAGTGGAATTAAATAAAGATTTAAGAAACTAGGCACCAAAGGTATCAGTCTTTGATTTTAAAATAATGAAAAGCTTTAGAAGAAAAAAAGAATAAATACCAAATTTACAGAACTTGAGCTTCAACATGTTGTTTGCCAGCTTCCGTGGTAAACTCTATCTCTGAAGTTGTCTAGAACAAGGTACAGCTGAAAAATTTCTGACTGGTTTGAGAGCGACTAGTTTTATCGAGACTAATGGAAAAATCTAAATAGAGTTATCAACTTCAACTACTTGAACTAAACAAACAGCAAGTATTTACAATGAAGGCTTTGATTCTGCAACAAAGCTATTAATGCTTGTTACATCTTGCTTAGGACAGGAATGAGAATTTACTCAGTGGCTCAAATTATGCTTACACCACAGTCCCATACATATATGAAATTGGTCTTAAGGACAGGACTTTTTAAATACAATGCAATGCTGCTCAAAAAGTCACATAACTAAACACAAAATCATATTCTGTTGGCTCTTCACAGCATGGAGATACATTGTCACTTTGTCAGCTTCACTTTATCAAGTATTTTAAATAATTACTAACCCATTTTGCAGCAATTCATTCTTAGGATTCAACAGTAAAGAATATATTACCAAGGAAAACTGGGAAGCACTGTAGCATAATCTCAATGCATTCTCAAGAGCAAATGCTAGGCCTGGTTGATGAGACAGAAGTATAAACATTTCCATTATATATTCCCTTGTTATCACAATGATAATGAAAACTATGCTGTTTAATTTCAAATACTTGCCTTAACCTATAATATTTCACATACCTATGCTGCAAACATTTCTACTACATAACGTACTGCAACATGAAGAAACAGTTCAGCGTTTTTTGCCAGCACAACTTCCTGCAAGGCTGCTTAAAAGCAGTTATAATGAAAAGAAATAATAATAGAAAGATAGGAAGTAAAGTCATCCACTGTTAGAATGTGACAAGCATCTCCATTTACCAGGATTGCACAAGCTCTGAACTGAAAAAAGATCGCATCAAAACATAAAATAAAGGTGATATACTTGCTTCAGCACTCTTTTTCTTTTGAGTATTTCCTGGTTTTGTCAATAACAAGCCACAAGTAGCATCTAAACTGCTTAAAAGACCTGCAGCATGCGACTTTGGCTCTGTCGCTCTGTTCCTCATAGGTTTTACAATCCAGTTCCACTTTTAGTTTATCGGCCTTAGTGTTACGCTCTGCATGGCCAGTTCTCAGGTAGTTTTAAAAAGCTCAATACTTTAATTGCAGCAACATGGAGTACAAGACATATGGAGAACTTTTGCCTGTAACTATGATAGCACCTCCAACAATCGTTTTACCGGAAAACTGAAAAGTTTAAATTGAATAAACTACTTAACATTTGCAGAGTCCAGCAATTTACTGTCTGCAAAAATGAACCCATTAAGCAAACCGTAGACTTCTGGAGTTCCCCCAGAGAATGAAAAAGTGTACTTGTAGGACTGCCCATGCATTACATGGAAGCTACTCCATGAACACATCAGCACCAGAACTAGATCGTTTCCCTCAACACCCTTTAAAAGTGATTACTTCCTGCATTTAACACTTTTTACATATACCTACACACGTCTACTTACGCAAGAGTTCCAAACATACATGAAATTGGTCTCAACAACAGGACTTCTTAAACATAACGTTATGCTGCTGAAAAATGTCATATAACTAAACGTAAAATCATATTCTGTTGGCTCTTTACAACAAGGAGATAAGCTTCCAGTAGGATTTCTAGTGGAGTAACAGATGCCTTCCTTGCTAGGAGCTGTATACAGAAAACCAACGTTTTAACATGTGCTGTCCAAGGAACCAGGACTAATAGTTAATCTATGTAGAAACATGCTTATTTAAAAAAAAATTGGAGTTTCCTAAGAAGTTGCAGCTTAGAAATTCTCCACAATTAACACTGCAATATAAAAAGAAATTTTAAAAAAATCATTCTTTGTTCTTGACTCAAGAATAAAGCTTGCTATTTATCTGCCTGCAGTTCAGCCTGTTCAATATCTGTTAAGAGATAAGACATCAAATCATACAAACTGTTGAATACTTCCAAAATTGCCTAGATATAAGGAGATGAGCAGTACCGCAAGCATACACTGACCTCTTCCCCCATCCCACCTAAACCCTCTGGCCTGAAAAACATTTACATCTTCCAGTCTTCACCTAACGAACTCTAACTGACAGTAACTTCTCCGAAGACAGAATGGGAAAAAGTCCATTACCTCCATAAAATAAATAAAGTTAGGAAGCATAACTGTATTTTGGAACTTGCGAAGATTATTTTGGAAGTAATCACTCTCTGCCCCTGAACGTAATCTTCTGAGTGTGCACTGATGCTCCAAGGCAAACTAGGTTTTAACATCCGCAGCCCACATTTTGAACATACTAAGAGGAAATCACCCTGTTATGTGTGATGTATTTCAGACAAAGTACCAGATACAAAAGCAGTATTTTCGTCAAATATTGTTTTTTAAGGGGGAAAAAAAAGGTGCACTACTGTCTAACAGCACCTGACCGTAGGCCGGGCACAGTGAGGGGAAGACAAGCTCTGAGAGTCACCGCCGACCCGAGGAGCTCGGTACGGGCGGCCTGGTGGTGCAAACCGCACAGGTTCACCAGGCTGCACGGCCAGGGCTGCCAAGCAGACGGGGGAAACACTCGGTGCTACAGCAAACCCTGCCTTCTCCCACTGAGGAAAACGGCAAACTTCCCGTCAAGGAGGCGAGGCAGGGCTAGTTTAAGTGATACGCTGCCGATCCC
>NW_009627306.1:0-1814 GCF_000690535.1 Cariama cristata | reverse complement strand
AAAGTAGAAATGAGTATTCTTAATGAGAACGTGATTTATTTATGAATCGTGCTGAGAAAATAGAACATATGGACAATACCACATGTCCTGCTTCAACATTATACCTTGGGTTTAATAGGAGTTTGACAATGACCATCATCATCCCAGACAGGATTTTGGTTCACATGCAGTTTCCAGAAGCTATGAATTCATGGCCATGTTACCCTGTACACTAAGGGGTTCATATAAAGTCTTCTTAATCACATATTTAACATCAAATTTATGAAACATGCACAGTGAATAAACAAAATCCTCATGGTTTAGAATGGGAACTGTTACTTACAGTTACCCGAGCTCTCCCACCAGTACATACACCTCATTTTCCACCATCACACATTTTCTTTCACCCTCAATACTCATTGCTCTTAATGTTAAATAATCTCATCTGTTCAGCAAAACTAATGTTAATTATCAGTTCTATCAAAAAGAAGCAGCTAAGATCAGATTTGTAAAACTGACCAGTAACATGAGAAAGCTCAACTTTTAAGCCCTGTTTACTAGTCAGTAAGCCCTTTTTTGCTTCTCTTCCTTTCAACTGGAACTTAGGTGCCAAAAGAGCTTGAGCTTTAAGATTACATTTCACCAAGCCACTAGTCCTTATTCAGACAAGACCAGCATGCAGGCTTACTTTCAGACACCTGTTTAAAGTGTACCAAATTCAAGATACTGAAACATGCAGCAAATAAAGATGCAAATACATGGGCATCGAAAAAAATATTTTTGTATATAGTTAGAAGTACAATAGCATTTTCAGTGACTTAGCTTCACAACTTAAAAACTAAAAGAATCATTGATATGTTTGACATACAGCACGAATGGAAAAAGACATTAATTTAGACATTTTGATTGTGGGGAACATGTAAAGAAAAAACACCCCCAATCATTACCTAAGCAATGTTTCATAAAAGAAGAATAAAAATTCTAATTAAAAATTACTAACTCCCATTTCAACCAACCTAATCCCTTTATTTGTCAACCTTTCAAACACTGCTATCAGCCACAAATGACAACTAAGCTTGAGAAAGCTGTAATTACCATAGTGATTTTATAAGGGAGTTACAAACTGCAAGTATTTCAGTTTTCAATTAAAATTCAAGGAAAACGGCAATAATTCCACAACATGCTGGTGATCACAAAAAAAGCATGTTCAGTTTGTTTTTCTTTTCCCTCTTATGAAGTGTCACGTTCTCAATTGGTGTACTGTGGATGATGAATTAAACAGAGAAAGGCCCTTCCCCTCTCCAAATTAGCTCTTATTTGGACAAACCTTAGCACGGAAGTGATCCCACTAAATAAGAGATAAGTACATCGTCATTTCCTACACAGGCTTACTCAAGTAGGTGAGAACTACCCTACTGTCTTATAAAATGAAGATAAAAGCTGATTAACAGGAGTTCATCTTCAAGACTCTCCACTGGTTCATTAGCTAAGTAAGACAACAGGGTAATAGACAAAACCAGGCAGGATGCAAACGTCCAGCAGCAGGTGAAGGCAATGACCCACGAAGGCTGACCTGTAACCGCCTGGAGTAGCGATGGCACCTAGACACATGCATGCTCGCCAAAAAGGAAGAATGCAGACCGGGGAGGGTGACGAGGACAACGAGGACCAGATACAACCGATAACGGGGCCCTGGGAGGAAGGCAGCAAGCGAGCCCCTGTTGGTGAAGGGCTGACTGACAGACTTGGGTTACATCAACAAAAAATTACAGACCAACTGGACTGCACCTAGAACGACGAAGGCGCACAAGACCCGCAGCAGCTCAGACGGCAGT
>NW_009627305.1:0-356 GCF_000690535.1 Cariama cristata | reverse complement strand
ATTGCTGCCTTTGAAATTTTCTTTTCTAATTCACTTTCCTTTGTTTTTAATTCTTTCCTGTCATGTACCATGTTGCTTTTAAAATTTCATTCCTCTGTCTCCACTGATCTAGTCCCTGCTCCCACTTTTTTCTTTCCTGTGTTTCATGTAGGCCATTGCTTTTCATTTTCTTTGAAATCTCTGTCTACATAGCATGCTCTGATAATTTTTTAAATCTCCTGCCTCTGTCCTTTTCCCTTTCTATTTCTCACTCTATCCATCTGATGTTCTCTGATTTTTTGTCTTGTCTGTGTTTCTCGCTTTTTAATGTCTCTTTCTACGACTGTCTCTATCTGGCTTCCTGTCCCCTTTTTTTT
>NW_009627304.1:0-38742 GCF_000690535.1 Cariama cristata | reverse complement strand
AAAACCTTGCCACACAAACCCAATACAGCTCCCTACCTGGTTGGGATCATGTTGGAAAATTGCTGTTGTTAATGTAGAAAGGATAATAGCTGCTGGTTCTCCGGTGTCATTCGTGTGCTCCCAGGCTGTTCCCTTGGAGCCAGCTTGAATTTCCTCAGCAGGATAGTTCTGCTTAATGTCTCCTAATACTGCTAAAGGAAGGAATATATAGGACTCTCTGTTTTTCCTCTAGAAAATATTAAGTGTCACTGTAGGGGGCGAAAAGCTGGTAAACATCATAAAAAGTGCATTTGAAAGTTTTTTTTTTTTTTTTGGCATACTTTCATAAGGATAACACTTCCTTTCCTTGTAATAGAAGCGGCATAAGAAACAGGTTGGAAAACAACTGCTGTGCATGGTTTTTATATACATATAACACTTGCCAGTGCTGTTCCTTGTCAGGGAAAAATAATTGCTGAAAGGAGTAATACAAGGAACTGAAGCAAAATAAAAGAACTTTTTAAATGAAAAGTAGAATTATTTAAGTGACCAAGTGACAGTTGGATTAAACTGAGATTATGCTCATGCAGCCTGACTTTTATTTGTTATTTTGACTAACTGAATGAAGTCATTCAAAAAAGATTTAGATATATTTCAAAATCGATACTTATAGTTAACATAATTTTGTGACTAGAGTTAATGCTATGTTTTGCAAAGCAATATTCTGCTAGCTTGCTGTGCATACTGTTTTAGTGTTTTAGAAAAACATGGCAAATAAGGAGATCTTGAAAAAATTCGTGAGGACATCTCCTAAAAATGAAAGTACTCTCTGAGAACTCAAACAATCTAATCTATATAATTATATCTCTATATTTTCATCCCTCACAAAACCCTATTCAATGAGTTCAGTTACATCATTCCTTCATCATTAATGATCCATTGCCTTTACTGTGTTTTCAAATCATTGGTTTCAGGCAGCCCAACTTCACTATTGGAAAAGATCTTATTAAATCATCCTCATCATCCAGTTCAACACATTCCAATCTGATACATTAACACATCAGAAAGCTTTATTGCCTTCTTATCCAACCAACAGAAAAAAAAATATGTAATTCACACATCCATAGTATGAATTAAGTTCAATAGTGTGAACTCTGCTAAGAAAATCTCTAAAGGGGCTCAGCTCCCTTCTGCTAAATTCTTTCGCATACTCAATAGTTTTTAATGTTAGTAATTAAACAGTTCCCTCATCAAAAGTGCCCATACAACTCCTCTCAAAATTATTTAAGTGTATTATACTCTTGTGTATTGTTTATTCTATGTAAACAGTAAGAAGGAAGGAGGTCCCACTTTTTGGAGGGCGATGTGGACTGACTTGAGCAGTACAACCATGCAAAGTAAGGAAACAGAATTTCTCAGAGTATGCTGATGTGATGGCAAGCTGCCTCTGGTGACTATTTTGAAGCAAGAACTGAAAATGATTCCGGATCTATTTCTACAATAAAGAGAGCAGGATTTTTGTTTGTTTACTTTTGTCAAAAGTACCATGATCTGAAAGACAAAAAATTGTTAATGATGATCATTTTATGTTACAGTTAAAGATACTTCAGTAGCTTTTACTTCAGCTGTTATTGTGTGGCTTGTTTCAAAAGTGGAAAAGACTTATCTGCTGACTCCCCAACTCTGCTACCCTCATTGTTTTGATATCCTTCTGGTGCGGTTTCCTCTACAGCATTCCTATTTTTTCAACTTCAGTCACATATATTGGAGCAGTTGCTGTTTGACTTTTCCTCCTTGGCTCCTACTTCTCTTCCCTTCATCTTGTCTTCTCTTTCATTCCTTTTCCATTCTTCTTTCTTCTTTCATGCAACCTGTATTTTCCTGTGTCAGATCCCTAGTTGAGTTGAGAAAATGTTCTTTTAAGCCCTTTTACAGCCAGATGCTCTGTATATTAAGAACTATAATCAAACTGAACTTGCCTCAGCCCTGTTCTTAAAGTCCCACTAATTTTCTGTACAGATAACTAGGGTGGAGAGAAGAAGGATCATCTCTTCTTAGGTACTGCTTTACTGCTTTTTTTTAAGAAGCCTATTGCTTCTTACATTGCTCGTGAATGTTAGCGTTATGATGCAAAAATTACATAGGGTCTGAAAAAGAATAGATCAGATCACTTCTGATTTATGCATTCGCTAAAGAAATGGCAAGTTTTATAGCTGCAGTAAAATATTTTGATGAATTCTTCTTCGTTTTCTCTTCCTTTCGTATTTTTCCTGCTGTCCCACATCAGTGTAGTCCATTTGATATTTTGTAAACTTCACCTTTTGTATATCTGTAGGTCATGGAAAAGGCATCATTCCAGACACATAACGTGGGATCTATTAAAAAAACCCCAGTGCTTCGCAATACAAATTTGTACCTTCTCATGTGTCCTTTGGTAAATATGTTCCAAGTTTCAATCTTTAAACTCGCACAACTTCTGTTTGTGAGGAGTCAAGCTCACAAAATTGTTTCAACTGTTGCCCACATTGGTGATATTTGGAGTTTACTCAATCTTCCGTGAATCTTCCTTGCTCCATTACTTCTAGCGGAACTAATGC
The DNA here is from genome assembly GCF_000690535.1 of Cariama cristata. Taxonomy (NCBI): domain Eukaryota; kingdom Metazoa; phylum Chordata; class Aves; order Cariamiformes; family Cariamidae; genus Cariama; species Cariama cristata. The sequence continues at coordinate 36,166 of NW_009627304.1, read as the reverse complement.
TCAGACGCTGCCTCAAGAAACAGATATCCCCAATAGCCACAGAGGTCCTTCCTTCCATCTCATTCAGTGATGGATAAGAACATGCGAACAGCAAAAAAGTGGCAGAGCTTGCTGCAGAAGTTCCAGGTTTAACACACTAAAAAAAACACCCCAAAAAACAAAAAAACAACAACAACAACAAAAGCAGTACCTAGTGATATCTCATATGTAGGCATATAACACGCATAACATGGAGATCATTAACAAGTGGCGGTCCTCAGGGGTTGGTATTGAGACTGGCGCTATTTAACATCTTTGTCAGCAACATGGACAGTGGGCTTGAGTGCACCCTCAGCAAGTTTGCCGATGACACCAAGCTGTGTGGTGCAGTTGACACGCTGGAGGGAAGAGATGCCATCCAGAGGGACCTGGACAGGCTGGAGGGGTGGGCCCATGCAAACCTCCTGAAGTTCAACAAGGCCAAGTGCAAGGTCCTGCACATGGGTCAGGGCAATTCCAATTACAAATACAGACTGGGCGCAGAATGAATTGAGAGCAACTCTAAGGAGAAGGACTTGGGGGTGCTGGTTGATGAGAAGCTCAACACGACCCGGCAATGTGCGCTGGCAGCCCAGAAAGCCAACCATATCCTGGGCTGCATCCAAAGCAGCGTGACCAGCAGATCAAGGGAGTGGATTCTGCCCCTCTTCTCTGCTGTGGTGAGATTCCCCCCGGCAATACTGCCTTCAGCTCTGGGGTCCTCAGCACAAGAAGGACATGGACCTGTTGGAGTGAGTCCAGAGGAGGCCACGAAGATGACCAGAGGACTGGAACACCTCTGCTGTGAGGACAGGCTGAGAGAGTTGGGGTTGTTCAGTCTGGAGAAGAGGCAGCTCTGGAAGAACTTACTGCAGCCTTCCAGTACCTAAAGGGGGCTTATAAGACAGATGGGGACAAACTATTTAGTAGGGCTTCTTGCGACAGGTTAAGGGGCAAGAATTTTAAACTGAAAGAGGGTAGATTTAGATTAGACATAAGGAAGACTTTTTTTGCAGCAACCTTTTCTCAGGTTGCCCAGAGAAGTTGTGGGTGCCCCATCCCTGGGAGTGTTCAAGGCCAGGTTGGATGGGGCTTTGAGCAACCTGGTCTGGTGGAAGGTGTCCCTGCCCATGGCAGGGGGTTGGAACTAAATGATCTTTAAGGTCCCTTCCAAGATTCCTTCCGATCAAACCATTCTATGATTCTATGAACATTGTGAAATTTATGTCCTTCAATACATTTGCACTTTAGACATTAACATTTCTTTCTAGTAAGAAAAAAATAAACCACCTCCAGTCCTAGGTGCAAAAACTGCAGGCAGGGCAGCCCACTGTTTCTTTGGAGGCTCAACAATCCTGGGGTGGTGTGGAAGATTGAGTGCTGCCTGCTTTCCTCACACAGTCTGCAAATAGATTGTGCCAGGGTTTAGGGATGGCAGTAAGCATGACTCATTAGTGAGCAACAAGTTGGTTAGATGATTTGGTTTAAGTTATGAGATGAGATAAGGGGGAGAAGGCAGTGCTTATAGCTTCTCATTTCCTTCAGTCTTACCTCTCTTAATTGTACCAAAATCATGAGACTGAGGAACTAATCAGTAGGGTTTAACCGGTCTGATTTTTCACAGAAATAATGTAATGTATTTTTTAAAATAGTTGACCTTTTAATGTCAAAAGTATAAGTCTATGTCAAACAGTTGTTTTATTTCTCTTTCTCTTCACACATTTTCATGAATATAATTAAAGATAGACAAAATAATTGCCTAACCTATGTGCTGGAATTACAAGTTCTGTTCAATAAAAACACAAAAACAGTAGGGTTGGCGGCAGAGAAGGAGTACAGGGAAAAAGAGGAGGAAAGACAGGCAATGTTGTGTGGAAGGTGAACTAATGACACCAGATTTCTGCACTTCCATAGCATTTCAGTAACAATAGCTATGTCTGAGCTTTGGGACCTGTGCTGTTCCTGGCTCCCTAGGACAAGGCTGCATTTCCTATATTCAAAAACATCCTCAGCACACATGGTCCCATCCTTGAGATCTGATTTCCTCAAGAAGAAAACATACGCTTCTAGGTTGGGAAAAGCCGGAAAGTCAGTATGAAACATACAGATCCTGATTTTTTTTTTTTTTTTTTCAAAACTAAACTAATACATGTGAGTGGTATGGGAACAGAATTGGAAAACTAATCTGGCGGGAAACTCCAAAAATTCAATTAATTGTTGGAATTTGTAAAGATCACCTACTAACTTGTCTACCCTCCTGTGAGACTTTTTCAGAGCCTTAATGCTCAGCTCTCTAAGGGGTTGAACCCTATCTTCGTCTCTTCAGTCTCTTCCATGTGTATGTGCACAGGGACTCCAACTCTATGTTTTAAACTCAGAATAGGATGTGTCAGTAGCATTACATGTTGAATTTATTTACTGGGTTGGACTTGCTGAATGATGTACCAAGTGAGTTTTGAGTAAGAACCCGGAATTTGTCTTCCCATGCAAACTAAACTTGCAGTACTTGAAATTTCTCCATTCAGCAACATTTTTACTAGTCCATGATCGAATTTGAAAAAGGAATTATTTTTTCTGTAATATAATTGGTGTTCTTGCAGGTTTCTATAAAATGTGTCTCTTTTTTAAAATCATCTTTAAAAGGTGCACTTGGAGCTAAGTAAAAACAGTCATTATATAGACTGTCTCTGAAAACAACAAAGCTGCACAATTGATCTTCACAGTTTTCATCTGTTGAATGACAAATATAGGGGCTATGAGCTGTGCTTTTTTCCACTTTTGTTTTTCACAGCATAGCCAACTTTTAGCGATGCAAAGCTTTTAAGACTAGTGAAAGGGAAAAAAGAACACAATTACCATGCCTGACATCCTTGATAGTAATGAAAACTGGGAACACATAATTTTTTGAGAGAAACTGCAAAAGGTGCAACTCTGGACTTCCTTCAGGTGTAAGGTAAAAGAGAAGTAGCTACAATGTCCGGCACATGCTTTAAGCTTTTCAGCTGAGGATTTGAAATGAACAAACTAGTAGTTTGGAGCTTCGGGGAGAAGTGGTTTATCTCAGTGAATACTAAAGACTTGTGAGAATCTTACCACAGGTGAAGAGTGTTCACTTAAACACGTGGGCAGCAGGAAGGATCGTGTTGATATTTGTTTCTTTTCCATTAGGGATTTTTGTTGGAGGTAGAAGTGCCTACAAAATTTATTATTTTTCATTAGAGAACTGCAGTGTGGGGCCTGAATTTGTAAGCAGAACAGGGGTTTCTGGAGGCATTTTAAATCTTGAATCCTTTTCTCTCTTACATAAGAATCTTATTATTTACTGTCCCTGAGCAACAAGGCTACAGATCTTCCTTCTTTTCTGAAGAGATATCTGTTTCAGTTTTATAAAATTAAGATAAAAATCCTATAAAAAGCATATGGTGTATGCAATAATAAGGCTGGAACTAAAATTTTCTTCTTCCTTCTTAAGCTTTGTCAACAGCAGCAAACCAGAAACTTGCTGGTAGTTTTAAACAAAGATAATTTATTAAGTGTAAGTGGTAATGGTACATGTAATGCCTGGAAGAAGGAATCCAGACACACAAAAACGCGGACATGAACAGATGTGTTTGTAACCAGAGTGTTTATGGCAATAACAATGCTTGAGAGCTGGTTTTCTTTAGGGTAGAGCTACGGTATTTATAAACCTTTAAAAAATGCCAGATGAAGCAGTGTTTATGCATCAAAGTGTTTCACTTGGTTTATGGAACATCAGAGCCCACCTTGAAGTACGTCAGCCTGAATGCAGGGGTCAAATCAGGCACTAAATGAAATGACCGACACTGATTTTGTGACTGACTGAGACCTTATGCAACAACAAAGAGCAAAGTCAGGGTTATAAACAGAAATACAACTTAGCAAATCCAATTTTCAGTAAATACTAAACTGTAATACTTGTCTAGATCTTCTACTTTAAGAGTGGTTTATTTCTTTTGAAATGTGGATTCCTTTTGGGTTTTTTTTGTGTATTTGTGTATACAAAAGGAGATATATACCAAGGAAGATATTACCAGAAAATAGCTGAGGTGAGTTACTGTGTTATGTTATGGAAAACTACAGAGGTAGAAAGCGACAACACAGACAAAAACAGACAAAAAGAAAGACAATTTACAAGAAATATAATACAAGATCCAGATGAAGGCCTTTTCTTCTCTCTCCTCAGGTTCATTTCTTATGGGACTTTTTATACTATCTTTATTTCTCAATGTGGACCTAGATCTCTGTGTTAAAAAACACATGCACTGACAGCTGTCATGAAGACAATATCTGGAAGGTTAATATCTGCTTTCGTATGAGCAGGCCAAATGAACTATCTGTCATCTGTAGGCTCAGAAAAAATGATGCCAGTTTCTGTAACTCTTTTTCCAGCTTCTAGGAGGATTTTTAAAGCAACAATTTTACTTTTATCATCCTGCTTTTGATACTAGGAAGATCACAATCTCCAACTCCTGAGTCAATTTTACTACTCTTCATTCCATGCCAACTGCATCAACACTCCCAGGTTTTCTATCTACAAGTAAGTGAGGCTGCTGCTAATTTGAGACCTGCTCCTGAAAAGAGCTGGCACTTGCAACTCTCATTAATATCAAATGAGATAGAAAGAATACAGAGCTTTGAAACCTCGCCATTGCCATTTTGCAATGGACTCTTAAAAGGCCTGTCACATCCCGTCTCCTCTGCTCTAATCACTAGGATTTTCTTATAATGGTTATCATCCTGCACACTGTGTTCATGCACCACAATATCAAAAGAGCACGTTCTTCTGGGTACACACGTCTGGACATCACCAGAGTCCCTGAAACTTCTTTCACATTTTTTTTTTTTTTCTGTGCATGGGCTAAGCAGTCTTTTGTGTTCCAAGGGTTCTATTTTAGTCCACATCGCTGCAACTAACTGGCGTTTAGATAAGCATGGAAATACTTTTCAAAAGAAGCAATATGTATCGGGCATGACAGTTGCAGAGAGAAAAATAAATGCCTAATGTAAGCTAGGTAATCTATTTCACTGTTTTGTGAAAGATGTAGTCTTAAATTTCTAGTTTCCTGTTTCCTTATTTCTGGATTTCAACCTATCATAGGCTGGGATGATGCAATCTCTGCAGATGCCTATCACTTTCTAGCTTTTCAGTAGTCGATGGTTTCTTGAGATAAAAGTGACTGGGAAAGATGTATCACCAGATCTACTTTCTGCTGAACTTGAAGTGCTATATATACTTCTCTGACCTTCAGAATATAATTATGCTCAATGTTGTATGACATGATTACCCATATTTTTCAACATCTTATAAGGAGAATGAAGGTTTCTTGGCATCTTTTAAAACATGTCTTTTGTAAAAGAAAATTCTACACAACCTTCTAGGGGAAAAGGCTAAAATTAGTTAAAAAGAAAAAATTCCCCTCAATCAAGTTGCTGTATGAATGAGGACAAATACAATAGTTTCCTATTGATAGATTCAGAAATAATAAGGAAGTGAGAAGGAAAAGATAGTTTTTGTATGCAAACTCAGCAAAGCTCTAGGAAGGATTCCTTAATTTTCCATATTTAATTAAATAGGAACAATATACAATTCTTCGTCCTTCTTTTCATCTTGCTATTCAAGGAAATCCTTCATTAACATATGGTACTTCTGTGACTGAGAAAAAAACTGCTAAACCTGTAAATTTACATCTATAAAAAAAACACTAGAGCACACTCACCATGGAAGCAACTATTTTGATTTGTAAAGAAATTATACCTATATGCAGTAACATTAATACATTATATGTTTTTAAGTAGATACATATATGTAGAAATATACATTATAATCTTTTACATATGTAAATTAAACATATATATGCCCTAACCAGTATTTTCAAGATTGTCTTGCAACAATCTAATCTACAATTTCAGTAAGCAAAGGAAAGCTAAACTTAAAAGGGCTACAATTTCCTTCTGGTAAAAGGCCAGAACCAGGATCAGAAATCCAGTGCTTCTAATTCTCAGACCACAGATTGATCCATCAGATTGGGTTGTCTCAAAAAGCCACTAAAATTCATTAAAGCCAGTATTATGTTCTGCACTTCAGAGGTACAGTTTTAGCAGTTACACGGTGCACTATGATATAAGGAAAAGCACTTTTAGGTTAACATGTTTATGCTCTGTTCATTTGCATATAGGTCAATCTATTGAATAATGCATATTCTCTTATACTTATTGTCACAAAGTACCTGGAGTCTGCCTGTGGATAAATTAAGCACATCTTGAACGCTCACAAAAAGAAATGATTAGGCATCTGCTCTAGAACTTTTTTCCCCAAGAACTCTTTTGGGGAAGAATAAAAATGAATGTTTCCCATCAGAAGGTGGGATACCTTCTTTTTGCATTCCAGTATAGATTGCTCTGAAATCTGCTATGTGACTCTAATTTATATATTTTTGTAGCAGAGTGAGGAATAATTTTACACAGTTACACACAGTTTGTTTATTGATTACTTCAAATAAACACCTTCAAACTAAAATTTTGCAGAAGTATTTTGGAAGTACACAATCTACATTTGTATAAATGTAGAAGGGAAACATACAGGTGTAATTAAAGACATATACACAAGTGTAAAACCACTCCTAAATTACATATTATACAGAAGTGACTTCAGTGAACCCTAGTACTGAAGGTCTTTGTTATATAATAATTAATATAAGGATGAAGTCTAAAATAAATAACATCTTGGTTGTATTAGTCATATTGGCTCCCTGAAAATGTTAGATGTTTGACCTGAAAAGTATGGTTTGCTTGTTCTTCTGTAAATAAATAAATAAATAAATCTTCTATGAAGAGAAGAACCTCTGTAATTAACATGAGATTACAGATTCTCCAAAAACCCGAAATTTCTAGATGTTTCCACAACAGTGATCATTTGCTGACATAACTGTCAACACAAGATTTGCTGTTGCTGTTACATCTGCAGCGTTAACATCCTGTTGAGACACGACAGGGAAGACACTATTGCCTTTGGCTATGGGTCAGAACATCATTTTGAAAGATTCCCTACCAACCCTTCAAGCATCCTTTAGGAAACTACATGGTTTGCTTTCATCCGTCAGCTTGACCAGGAAAAAAAAAAAAACAAAACCAAACCCACTTCCAGGGAAATCTCTTTCCTCTCTCTAATTACACTTTGCTGTTGTTAAAGACCATTTGTTTTCCAACAGCTAATCCGTATGTCCTTATCAACTAAAATTCAATATTTGCTCTCCATGGAATGGCATCAATCAGATTTTCTATCCTCAGCTAGTCAACAAACTTGCACTAGAAACTATATTTATGAGAGAGATATTATTTTCTCAATGTGGACATGATGTAAGTAAGGGTGGTTTGTTTTTTTTGTTTATATAGGGTCTTTTTTGTTTCTTTTTTGAGGTTGGTGTGTTTGTTTGTTTTGCATTACTATTTGCATTCAAGTTACCTGTTTTCTGTTACTACATACATTAATATGTGATGTCTCTGAAACCTCATAATCATTTAATATCAAGCTTTGGATATTACAAGATACATCTTTATACTGAACGATGACATATTCACCCAAACATTTCATTATTAGTGCTATCACAAAGCCATGGCTAGTGCCTATGCCAGTTAACAGTTGCTGTAGAATTTAATCATCAGGTTATATTACTTTTCTGAGGGGAAGGAATTCAGTATTTTTGAAACTGCTTGATATTTTATGTTAACAAAAAAAAATCTTTATGCCTGTCATTCCCCTAAAAGCACAGGTTTTAGAAATACTAAATATTAGGATATTGGTATCATCCAATTAACGTGCAATATCTGTTTTATCTTGGAGAAAGATGGAGAAGAAAAGTGCAAATGCATGTAAGAACCATACATAAACACCCTGCATAGTCTTATAGTAAAAAACTAAAGAAGGAGAATATAACAGAAAATATGGTCATTTAACTACGCTCTAGAATAGGTCTAATGATTGGTATTCCTTAGCTTGGCAGGGTTGCATTATTGTGCAATTGGACTTGAATTGTGTGTCAAAGCGTTCTTTGAAGTATTCCAGACAGCACAATAAAATAAATTCCCAGAAATGTGTAATTAGGCTACAAATATTGTACACATCAATATTTAAAAAGAAATTTTAGATCAAAATGTTTTGTTCATTATAGCATATTGTTGAAACCTGTTCTGAACCAAATAACTCTAGATTAAATCTCATTAATTTAAAATGTAGAAGAATAGTGAATAGATAAGGATAATACAATTTTTCAAAGTTTTAGCTGTTCTCAAGTTTCAGTAATATTTCCCCCCATACCCTACATTCTGACTTATCCACCTCAAAGTAGCCTTCCTGGTTGTATAACACTGATTCACTAAGTGTAATTAAAAAAGAATCCTGGAAAATAAAAGCCTACAAATCTCCAAACCCCTTGCTAACCTAAAAAAAAAAAAAAAAAAAGTAGCATAATAGGATACTGTACATAATCTGTAAGATTTATGGTGAAATCTCTTGCTTACTTTTCAAATGCTTTCAGTAAGTACATGTACAAAAAGAATTTTCACATACTTTTTTTAGCATTTCAAAAATGCTAAAAAATGAGATGAACGCATGAAAATATGTTAATTTGACCTTTAACGTGCATGGACTGCCCCCTCTTGTATCATACACTAGTACTTCAGACTGAATTTCCAGAATTTTGAGATTCTCTTCAGACTTCAGTACCTTAACAATTATAAAGTATCAATACCTTGGACAAAACCAAACCCGTTCCAGTTATTTACAGAACCCAAAAGTATGCTAGTAATTTAAATACCAGCAAGCTATTATTGTTCCCAATTTTGCAGCTTGTAAACTAGACACGCTGCATCTGTGTAACAATAGATCCACTTCTAAAATTGCTATAAAGATAAAGGCTGGAGTGAGGCGGGGGTCTGCAGGGAATAAAATGACATGTCAGCCTCACAGGGTAATCCATATCAGTATGGTCTCTTCTACCGTCAAGAGTGATTTTGCCAGACGTGCACTGACTTAACAGATCTGCCACCAGAACGCTCTTCGCTGAATGACTAAGCTATTGCTAAAATACCTGTCTCTCAAAAATGTACAAATCAGCAAGCCAACTGCTTCATGCTTCCTGGGTAGTACGCATTTTGGTGATAAAATAGGTAGACGTCTGCTAGTTATTTTGTTTAACATCTTCATGCACACGATCTCCCAGCTAGACATCTGCTTTCATCTGTTATAAAATCCTTGATTCTGATCAACTGTTTGCCACTTTGCAGCTGAGTAGAAGCCCTGAAGAAGAACATTAGGTGGAGATAATCAATTCACAGGCTGTGCACATACTTGAAAAAGACACTGCTCACCATGAATACTCAGCTAGAATATCTATCAAATTGTAAACTCTGTTGCCATGCTCAAGTACATTTCCTTCTAATACTCAGTAATCCCCGATTTACACTTCAATTGTCAAACCCAGGAATTTAAAAGCATATTGAGGGCTTGATAAATGTCCTCCCTGTGTTTCAGCTGCTTAATTAAGTTTGGTGTTGTGGTGTTCAGCCTCAGTGAAACTACATATGACTTCTCTGACTTTCTATGAGATTTTGGTAATTTAACTTTGTTTTGCTTGCACTCATAATTATGGTCTGCTGTTTCCAATAGGCATATGAGGCATTCTGGTTTCTTTGCATAAAGCAATGCTCTGTTTCTTGACTTGCTGCTGTCTCTACCGTACCAAAATCGTCATCATTGCTTACTCATTTGAACAGCTTCCTCTACTATTTGCTACAGTGACCTCTTCCCCGCAATGCTCTCTTAGTTCAGCCTCTGTAAGATTCACACACAACATGCTTGCCCTTTCCTACTCTTAAAGCTGTAAAACAAGCAAATGAAAGTCACACTTCTGTCATTCAGATCATAAAAGCATGAGTAAGGCTTGAAAAAAAGAAAAATGGTAAGAGCTTGCCCTTAGAGATCAAGGGTCTTGGATTGAGGATAGTCACGTTTATCTTTCTCAGACCTGACATTTATGTGAGATGCCAAAATAGAGATCTTTAATGTTCCTGTGTAGTTCTCCTCATATGTGAAGACAGTTTCACTTAAATGATGTTGTATTCTCAATTCCCACATGAAACATCTGAAGATTTGAGTTCCTCCTGCTCAAAACTCCAATGGTAACAGAGATACTTTAAAGCTCTGCCTAACAGAGAACTAAGGCAAAAACCTCTGTAGCCAAAAATAAAGTTTCACTCAGTAGGTGACTCTAGTGGCTGCACAGAAGCCTAAATAAGTTCCTTGTGGGTGTCAGTGTATTCAGAACATGATAGATACCTACTGTTGGCATGACATTAAGGAGGGTGAACATTTTTGCTAGGAGCATGGGGTCAGAACTGAAGGTATTGTTGGTCATAATGACGTACTTGTTAGAGAAGTCTCTTGAAGACTGAAAGATTTGACATAAGGAGACTTGTCCTGTCTCCTGTTTTCTGTTTACATTCATACTTACAGGTCAAAACCTACAGTTATGATCCAGGCTCTGGAATCTAGGTAGGGAGCTGCATCCCCTTGCAACAAAGCCCAGAGTGAAGAAGTCCTGGAGTTACAACCAGAATATAATATATGATCAGGGAAATGGGAAATCAAGCTCTTAAGAATATTCTTAAGATATCTTAAGAATTTAGCATGAGGTAATAATTGGATTAAACCCTGAGAATTCAGTACTGTTTCTTCCCAGAACAGTGGGAAAGTGTAAAATTCTCTTATGTGCTCACTCTCTCCTGCTAGCTCTTCTAGTGGCAACACAGTTAGTTGTAGCACTCTAACAGGAAGAATGCTGTGCTTGAGATATGATTATCTCTTTTAACAAGCAACTTCTGCTCATTTAGTCCATTAAAAGAGAATTTAGTTAATCTGAATCCCAGCTGCTAGAGATGCCTACATCACAGGGCCTGAGGCAGGACTGTGTTCCTGTTGCCTGTAGCACCCAGAATTAATTTGAGCCTCTCTGTCTGCCTGCTAGTGAGCACATAAGCCAAGATTTGGGCAGTGTAGAAGGTGGAAGAGCTCTGACTCAATCATGATTGAAACTCTGAGGTAGTCTGAAAGCATAGGTGGAGAACCAGTCTTTCACCTGACCGTGAAAACTTGTACACCCCACTCAGTTTGTGTGAATCTCCTTACAGGAACTGGATATTTGCTTTTTCAGTCTAAAACAGGTAATGTGTTCAGATATTGCATACTGTAAGAAACTAGATATGGGACCCACCATTTCCAAATTAGACATGATAGCATTCCTGACTTTGTTGACAGATCCCCATAAACACAATGAAGGTGTACAGAAGAGTCTGCCTTTGCTATAGGCAATTATTGACCTTATTATCTCACATAATTGACACTAACAAAAAAGTGACATTTTTTCTACCTATGTAGGTGACTGTCAGAGAGAAAATAACTACTGTGTGATCATGGTGTGTTTTATGGATCTTGTAAGTGTGAAATGGTAGTTTCAATTTAACTGATGTATATCTGGGTAGCAGCAGAACACGGTGCGTCTCAATCAGTTTTCCTCTTGGAGGAGAAACCTGTGATGCACCTCCAGTTGTTGTCTCAGTGCAGCCTGTGTGTTTACAAAACATAATGCTCTATTTCCTTGAGCAGAAATCTTAAGGAATCATTTATAAACCATCTTAAATGAGATCTCATCTCTTATTATGGTTGGACTCAATGATCCTAAAGGTCTTTTCCAACCTAAATGATTCTATGATTCTGTGATCCTATGAATGCAGACTACGCATGTACCTTGAGAAGTCTGGCTCAGACATTGTACTTGACCTGAAATGTCCCAAATGTTCCCTCCCAAAATGTTAGGCATGGCAATTTAAAACATACTGGAATGATCTAGCCAACTATTCTTATAACACAAACCATAAGAGGCAGAAGTCCAGTTTTTCTGTTGTGTTACAAGGCTGTGAATATGTTATGGTAAACTTTTATCCTACTTATACGTGCTCTGTTGCTATGGATGGGTATTTATACTTAAAGGATCCTTGCTTGTTTGCTTACAAAATCAATAGGCACAGTCAGAGACTGTGGGTCACACAGTCATTTCCTCCTCCAAGCAATACATCTCTAAAGAGCAACTTTAAGCTCAGCAACTTTTAGAGTATACTTTTAAAAGCAGGTAAATTAGTTTCATTACCTATAAATACCATGGAAGACTTGCTTTAGCAGTAGCTAGCCTGGGTGTTTCATTGGGCTTTGCAAAAGCAACAGAAAAGCGGCCTGGGAATGAGGTGCATTTCTTTATGTTGCGAAATGCAGAGCAAAATCCTCAGAAACCTGTGATTAGCTTGTTTTTATATTTCATTTCTTCATAGACTCGGATACACTGTATAAGTGCAATTTTTAAAGACATTTAAAATGTAAGGTCTTATTGGTGCTTTCAGTGGTGGTATTAAATCAGAGCAAAAAACTAAGATGTTGCAACTCCAGAAAATGCATAAAACGTAAATAAATAACACCTGCTTTTTGTTAGCATATTAGATTACCAGCTTCAAATAAACTCAGGTAGTTAAACATTTCCAGCAAAGAAAGAAGGGAATCAGGTGTTCCCAACTTTCTATGTTGCTAAATATCAGTGAAAAAAAAATGAATGGTTTTCATCTTTCATTTTCAGAATTCATTAAAATCATTAAAACACATTCTGGCTAGGCCCATAATCTGTGTGAAATGATACATCTTAAGTACATGTGACTACAGGAAATTTCTCTTTGCTTTTGTGCCTGCATACAGAGCTATTATGAGTTCAAGCTCTCAAACTGTGAAATGGTAACCCAAAATTTGTATGGATTTTGTGGAATTATAAATTCAGCTTAGGCCTTCATGGGTAAAATTATGGACACCCATATCTACTCTACTGTCATGAGCAGATGTGAATAATTTTCTGATAGATTTGCAATGAAATCTTTGTGCAGTATTACTCTTAGATTCTTACTAGAAAGGAAGGCACATCATAGTGACTTTTGCTTCTGATTCACAGCTTAAATACTTAGGTGAGCAGTTTATTAGCATAGTTAATTTTAATTGACATTTAATATTAAACTTTGAACAAACAAAGCGGCTGGCATTGGCTTTACTGCCTGAAAACTAATGGATTAATCAGGTCTTCTATTTGCTACAAATTAGTAAAAATTAAACAAGAGACTGATGTGGAATATGGTATTGGAAAATCCCCTTCTAATACAAAAGAGATTGTTAGATTTTGTGGGAGAGTACAAACACCCACTGACAAATATTCTCTCTTCAAACTCTGCACAAGTCTTGTTATATATATACATATTAATCCTCTCTAAAATGTTGTTTAAGAATTTTTCTTAATATAGTGCTACAAGCCTTATCTCCTAATCTTAATTAAAGGATTATTGTGAGAATATTGCTTCTGTCTCCAATTAATGCTACCTTTCTGCACATTAAGCATAACCTAATATTGAGGTGAACAGAAATACTGTTAGGTAAAAAATAAACAGGAAATTAGGAGGGGCAGTTTGGGCTTAATCTTGTGAAAACACTAGGACTTAACTGAAGGGACCATTAGTAAAATCAAATGGTAATAAATATGAAACTGCTAAAAGAAATTATATTTTATACATTGTTAAATGTCAAACTCATTACGATATGAAAACGGTAAACACAAATATTCAGAGGAACTCGAGTTTGAATCAGACATTCACAAGCATAACACTTTACACAGAACTTAAATAATAAATGCACTGTTGTACTTCAGGCAATAGTTAATAATATTTACAAAGACATGCCAACCACAGCTAATTTCTTTTCCTTTTGCCATTTATGAAGGATTTTGCACCTTCTATGTATGATTCTGTTATCAGCCCAGTTTGAAAATATGATAAACTGGAAGACCGAGTTTGTCCTGCGTACAGATCTCCCATTTAAAAGTTCCAGGTAGAGAGCCTCTTTGACTCTGTTTCCTTGGAGAGATTAACTTACTTTCTGACCCAAAAACGTTTCTTGAAACAGCTTGTGTCCAAAAATAAAGGTCTGTATTTTATTAGTGCCTTGAATCTAACACTTGAGTTCTTTATTTCCATTTATACCCGTTGCTCTCTCACAGGTATGTGAAAGTACTTGGAAATGTCACAGTTTTTCATCAAGTGAATTCATCTCCTGGAACATATCAGATCATTTTTAAAGTCTTGTTATTTTAAAAAAAGTTTGCCGTATTTGTATATATTTCATTCCTTCTGCTTTTAAGGTGCCATCAGGAGAACTTGTCAGCAACCCGTTCTGCGGAAAGGTGAGGGAAGAAGACTGCTGATGTGAAGACAGCACTTGCTCTAAAATAGAGGTGACATCTAAAGTGAATTTGGGTGTACCCCAAGACAGAGCTTGAGTTCAGTCACTTATGTGCATGTCACTGTAGTAAAATGTTTTAGGAAAAAATATAGAATATTATGCCTTTAAACATCTAAAACTTTCCTAAGGTTTGTAGTCTGCAATAGGAGAGATTAAGATTTTCAGTTTTGCCATATATATGTAGTTACATGTCTACCCCTTAGCATATACTCCCAGTTAGCATTTTGAGCTATACGTTCCCATGACAGGTATTATACTTAGAAACTGCAGGAATAAAGGATCATCAGCATCTCACTAGTAGAAGAACTGTAGAAAAAAGATTTACATAATGACATACTGCACACAGAAAAAGACGCAACGTTTTCACACCATTACAATAAACAGAAACTATACTGAGACAGAAAAATGAATAGAGGCTTCTAGATGGGAGAAATGGACCTGCTGCTCTACTTGGCCAGTCTGAGCTGAAGCATGGTGTCATGCCATGAGCCAAATTAAAATGGGACAAATTAAATAAATTAATCCAGAGAGAGCAGCAAGGGTGATGAGATGCCGATAAACTGAAGCACAGGGAATGACTGAAAGCATTAAGACTTTTCAGTTGAAAGAAGACAGAGAGGAGATAAATCTTGCCATTGCAAACACCTGCTCATGGCAAATCAAAGATCAAACCTCAGAAAGTAGTGAGGGATATTGACAATAGACTTTAAGGGAGGGAAAGAAAGCTTTCTGAAAGTATTGTTGGGGCAGTACTGAAGGGGAGTTGCTGAGCAGCTCTTATCACTGGAGTCATCAGGACACATCAGGAAAGTGGAGTCTGCCCCGGACAAAGAGCCAGCTGCCTTCTCTGCTTCCCTGAGATTTCATAATAATACACAGTAAAAAGCCAAGAGGAACGGAGTGTGCTTCCTTATTCTACTTTCATTAAATTAGTGTATACTTATTACACTGGCAACATGTTGTGCATGGTAAGATAATAATTCTATAGCTTTATAAGACAGAGGAAATCAGCTTACTCTTTTACCGTATACAAATCAGTATTTCTTCATCACAGCATTTTTCCCAAGCAGTTTAGTTTTTCAAAGCAGAGGTGGAAAAATTAGAGATATATGATGATAATGAAATTTTCAAAGTTTCATATCGCAGTAAGACATACTAACATATGGAAAAAAATAAAAAGAGCCTTTCTGCATTTGTCCTTCTATGCTAGATATGATTAGGACATACTATGATAATCTCCTTTCATTCTAACTGGTTTCATGTCACTATTTAGATGGTTTGGTTAGAAATATGCATTTTGTTATGTGGAAAAAAGACTATGGAGTCCTAAATAATGTCTGCATTTCTCCTTGGGGAAGAAGGAAGAACATCACCCCTTCCCCTAAATTGCACCTGCACAACAGATACAGTGCTCTGGAAGTGGTTGATGAAGAGCACATGAGTAATGGACAGAATCCAGGAGAAGACAACCATGCGAAATTGATTCAACTGCCCACCTGCAGAAAAACATGTACAATATTAAGTTATTGGAGATTCCTTACCAAGAGGTACTGAAGCATCCATTTGCCATCCAGACAATTTCTCTAGAGAAGTTTGCTGCCTACCAGGAGCTTGCATTCACAATGTCACTGAGAGCATGGTGAGCCTGGTTGATCCTACAGATTACAATCTGCCCCTAATATTCCACAGAGGGTCTAATGATACTGCAACAAGGTAATTTAGAACCATCAAAAGAGACTATGTGTCCTTTTGAGCAATGTTAAAAGGATCAGGAGGACTGGTGGTGTTCTCCTCTATCCTCCCAGTCAGAGTAAGTGATTTAGGAAGGAGGAGATGAATTGAACAGGTGAATGTGTGACTGGTGCCATACTCAATGTTTTTGCCTTCTGTGATCATGGATCTACCTTCAAGAAGCTGGGTCTGTTGGGAGCTGATGGAATTCATCTGACCAAGTCAGGCAAGAGAATCTTCACCAACAAGTTGGCCAGACTTATATAGAGATCTTTAAGGAGGTGAAGGTTTGAGCAACAGAGAGGACCCAGGGGCTGGTGATGTATTAAGAATCAGGAGGGAAACACCTGTGAAACAATTCAAAATAATCAGGACATGTTCCTCTAAAAAGGTGACGTGATCAATAGCCCAGCTGAAGTGCTTCTGTACGAATGCAAGCAGCATGAGTAACAAGAAGGAGGAGCTGGAAGCCGTTATGTGGATAGAAAGCTACAATCTAATTGCTATCACAGAAACCTCGTGGGTGAATTGCATGACTGGAGCACTGCAACCAGTGGCTATAAACTGTTCAGAAGGGACAGGCAAGGAAGGAGGAGTGGTCGGGGGATACCCTCTATGTGAAAGAATGTTTTGACTGAGCAGAGTTGTCTCTGAAAAATAGTGATGAAGAGGTTGAGAGCTTCTGGATAAAAATTAGGAACCAAGCCACCAAGGAAAACCTCTTAGTTGGTGTTTGCTACAAGCCAGCCCACCAAGCGGACCCTGTAGATAAAGCATTCTTACTTCAGCTATGGGAAGCATCATGCTCACAGGCTCTGATCCTGTTGGGGAACTTCAGTCACATCCCCTGGCAAAGTGTAACAGCAAGTAGTAAGCGGTCCAGGAAATTCTTGGAGGATGTTGAGGATAATTCTTTAATTCCGGTAGCAGACAACCCAACCAGGAGAGAAGCGTTACTAGACTTGTTTCTCACCAACATAGAAGAGCTAGTTAGAGATGTAAAGGTTGATGGCAGCCTGGTCTACAACGACCATGACCTGATGGAATTCACAATCTTGAGGGATATGGGCTAGGTGAAGAGTAGAGTTAGGACATTGAATTTTGGGAGAACGAATTTACAGTTGTCTAAGCAACTAGTGAATAGGATTCCCTAGGAAACTGTCCTTGGGGACAAAGATGGTGAACAAAGCTGGCAGCTCTTTAAGGATAGTTTTCTTACAGCACAAGAGCTCTCAATTCCCACATGTAAGAAATTGAACAAAAAAGACAGGAGAGTGGCATGGCTCGGTAAGGACATCCCAGTCAAACTAAAGTGTAAGTAGGAAATGCACAGGCAATGGAACCAGGGATGTGTAACCTGTGAAGAATATAGGGACACTAGCTGGATGTGTAGGGATGGGACTAGGAAAGCTAAGGCACAGTTGGAGCTGAATTTGGCAAGGGATATAAAGAATAATAAGAAGAGTTTTTAAAGTATGTTGGCCAGAAAGGAAGATTAAAGAAAAGGTACCCCTCTTGATAAATAAGACAGGAGAGCTAGTGACTACAAATGTGTAGAAGGCCAAGGCACTCAAAGATTTTTAGCATCAGTTTTCAATAGTAATCTATCTTCCCACATTTCTCAAGTCCCTGAAATCAAGACAGGGACTGGGGGAATGAAGTCGCTCCCGTCGCAGGAGGAGATCAGGTTTGAGACCACCTGAGGAACCTGAACATACACAAGCCCATGAAACCTGATGAGATGCATCCCAGAGTGCTGAGGGAATCAGTTGATGTAGTTGCCAAACCACTCTCCATGATATTTGAAAAGTCATGGCAATCAGGTGAAGTCCCTGGTGACTGGAAAAATGGAACATTGCGCCCATTTTTTGAAAGGGTAGAAAGGAAGACTCTGGGAACTGCTGACCTGTCAGCCTCACTTCTGTGCCTCCTAGAAGCTATGCTAAGGCACATGGAGGACAGGGAGGTGATGCAAGACAGCCATCACATCTTCCCTAATGGAAAATTGTGTCTGACTAATCTAGTGGTCTTCTACCACAGAGCAACTGCTTCAGTGGACAAGGGAAGAGCTACAAATGTTATCTACCTGAAATTCTGGACTGTTAGATATGTAAGAAGTTGGCTTTATGGCCACATCCAAAGAGTTATAGTCAATGGCTCAATGTCCAAGTGGAAACCAGTAATGAGTGGTGTACCTCAAGGGTCCATACTGGGACCAATACTGTTTAATATCTTCATCAGTGACATAGACAATGGGATTGAGTGCACCCTCAGGAAACCTGCAGGTGACACCAAGCTGAGTGGTGCAGTCGATATGCTGGAGGGAAGGGATGCCATCCAGAAGGACCTTGATAGGCTGAAGGAGTGGGCCCACATAAACCTCATGAAGTTCAACAAGGCCAAGTGCAAGGTCCTGCACATGGATGGGGAAATCCCCAGGCACAAATGCAGGCTGGGGAATGAATGAATTGAGAACAGCCCTCAGAAGAAGGACTTGGGAATACTGGAAGACAAAAAATGGAACATGAGCTGTCAATGGGCTGTTGCAGCCCAGAAAGAGAGTTGTATCCTCGACTACATAAAAAAAATGTGACCAGCAGGTTGAAGGAGGTAATTTCCCCCTTCTACACTGCTCTCATGACAATCTACCTGGAGTACTGCATCCAGCTATCGGGTCCCCAGCACAAGAAAGACGTGGACCTGTTAGAGTGTGTCCAGAGGAGGGCCACGAGAATGGTCAGAGGGATGGAGCACCTCTCCTGTGAAGACAGGCTGAGAGAATTGGGACTGTTCAGCCTGGAGAAGAGAAGGCTCTGAGAAGACCTTATTGTGGCTTTTCAGTATATAAAGGGGGATTATAAGTAAGACGGAGTAAGGTTTTTTACTGGAGCCTGTAGTGGTAGCACAAGGGGCAATAGTTTTACACTGAAAGAGAGTCAATTTAGATTGGGCAAAAGGAAGACATTTTTTATGTTGACAGTGGTGAGGCATTGGAATAGGTTGCCCAGAGAAGTTGCGGATACCCTGTCATCAGAAGTCTTCAAGGTCAGGTTTGGTGGGGTTTTAAGTAAACTGATCAACTGGAAGATGTCCCTGGTCACAGCAGAGGGATTGGACTAGGTAATCATTAAAGGTCCCTTCCAACCTGAATCATTGTCTGATCCTAAGAAACTGGAGGGAAAGCACAATAGATGTTGATACGTTAGTGTCCTCTTCCTCTCCTTCTTGGGAACAAGAATACTTTAGACATCTACATAATTTAGGACTCTTCAAAAGCTATTAGAAGTGTATTTTCATAAAGCAAGCTGGATCCCAGGATACTTGCTTTCATTCTGAAATACCTCCTTCAAACCACAGAGACTCACTGGGTATAGGAGTTGTTACTTGCCTTGTCTACCCATGAAATTCTCTCATAGCAGGAAAATCCTTGGTTACCTTCTAGAGTACCTTCCCAGTAGCTTCGGATTGCTGTGCTGGCTCTGCTTGGTGGTGGTTTTGATTTCTGAGCCTTCTTCCTGCTCTGTTTGTTATTACAAGGAAAGACTATAAAGCCTGAAATCATTGCCTTCCTCTGTCGGTGCCTTCAAGCAACACTAGTAAAATCACAGCACTCTTTGAACAGGCTATGTGAATATCTGTAATGATTCATATTTTTGGATAGATTTAATAGTGCTGAGAACTTTTTAATTATGTGTTTAAGAAAAGGTGAGGTACTTATTAGCTGTATACAGTGACTAATGTGAGACATTTCTCATATATTTCTTCATTTTATAGCTGATGTAGCTGATTTGAAAGTAAATATTCTTATTCTTCCCCTTACGAACCTTTAAAACAGCTAAAAGACAGACTTGAATAGGGTCCCTACTGTGCGAATATTTCCATAGTTATGTGAGTTCAAAGAAAAGATCAGTATTTCCATTCTTCTGAAAGGGGAGTTTAGAAAATAGAAAAGGAAAATAGAATAGGCTTCAACTTTCTCTTATAATGTTTGTTTTTCTCCTGTGGATAACTCTTTCAAAAAATGTAGGAAATACAAAATTTAGCTCGTGCATAGTTGTAAGGGTGTGAATTAAAATGCAAAAATAAGCATTCATCCATTATGGATTGAAACGAGACAAGATTAATAATACTTAAGAATTCTGTATTTCTCCACAAACTATATAGTATCTTTTTCACCATGGAGAGTGAGTGAAATCATTCTGGAGTGGAAAGGAGATATTCCTGTAACTGTCCTCTAATTACAGAATGTTTGAATTGTTAGTAATATCAGGAGGTAGGGCTTCATGGTTTTCATACTATTTTATGATAAGTTGTAATTCCCATACTCTTGATTATTACTATTATTATTTTCATGTGCTTGTATTATAGTTACACCTCTAAGTTTTCAATAATGAACTCTTCTTGGTTGTAGGACTCTATCGCCATGCAGTAGAGAGAGTCCCCACGTCTGTGAATAGTTGCTCTGCATTGTGTTTGCATGGCAAGGTTTTGGTAGTGGGGTGGTTACAAGGGTGTCTTCTGTGAGAAACTTCCAGAAGATTTCCATATGTCTGACAGAGTCAACACCAGACAGCTCCAAGACGGACCCGCTGCTGGCCAAAACCATAAGCCTTTCATTGTATTTTCTTTCCCCTGCCCAGCTGAGGAGGCGAGTGATAGAGCAGTTTGCTGGGCACCTGGCCTCCAGTCAGGGTTTACCCACTTTTAATTTATTACACTTCTCTGTCTTTGTCTGCCACGCCTCAAAACTTTCCCTATCCACTACAAATGACTGAAATGAAATTGGATGATTGAAATTCATGGACATAATGAAGTTAATGAAATTCATGTGGATATAATAATTAAATGTTGGCTATAACTTCGTATATTGCACTTACAGACTTACTCTCCAAACGTGATCAGGTAAAAAATTAACTTGTTTAGCTGACCAAGACTTTTTGTATTTCAAGTAAAAATCCTACAGCTTTTCTGTCATCCAGTCCTTTCCTCCTGTAAATAAATAATTAGACTAAGTCCTTATTCTAATATGTAATATTATTTCAATTTTTGTTTTTCAGAAACAAATAAAACACAAAGAGTTTTGGTGTGGTTTACGAAGAAGAACAGTTAGTTGCTTGGCACAGTTAAAACTAAAACTGGAATAGACCAAACTTTCTACCAAACCATAAAGCGTAATTTAACATTGACAGAACCTGGAGTCTCTTCTGAAATGTATATATTCAGGCAATTCCAGGTCCACGAGGGACCAGCAAGGTGAGTGGAAATTCACCAGTTGAGGACATGACCTTGTGGTTGCTTCAACAGCAATAATAAAATTTGTTTTATTCTTTCCAAATCAGAAGTACTGAATTCAAGACCGTCTGGCCTGAGAAATGACTTTGACATCCCTCATAGACATAGACTTGTCCTTACAAAAATTCAAGTTTCAGTTCCTTCTGTAAAACAGGAGGTAGTTTTCCAGACAAGTGGAAGTATTTTTTTTTTTTTTTTTTTTTCAAGGAAGAAAGACAATCTCTAAATTTTGAAAAGAATATTTTGCTTCAGCTGCAAAATAAAGTGCTGAAATGACCAAAATGGATAGTGAAGTATTGATGATAAAGCAGAAAGGAATTTTTGTTTGGTTTAGCTTGCTCCTTTTCGATTTCTGTTATTTCTGTGAATATTTACGTGTATTAACTACTTAAATATTTATAAGATGTTGCTATTGTGCTTCACCTCATAGGTTCATCCAAATGTTTAATTAATTAGTTTTGGTAAAGTGTTATATATTCAAGTGTATCAACAGCATAGACTCAGTTACCATGTGGCACAAACATTACTAAACCTATACTCTCAGAACAGAAGAGAAATTATTGTCTTTAAATATGCATGTTTGTAAAGCGATGAGTGCAATCAATCTTCTTCTGTGGTCCCAGAACTGAATATCAATATGTTATTATTCTGAATGTTCTCCTGCAAGGTGTTGTACAGCACTATAGACTGTAAACTTTTTTCCAAGTCAGGTGTGGTGTGTAAGGCGAAGGCAATGGGTTAGTTTTCAACTGATGTATCACAGGTCCTGTGTTCATTTAAAGGTCTGTTCACTGGTGTTTTTTAGATGACTTTGTCCACTTGTCCCAGTGTAATTTTCAACATGCAATTTCCATGTTTTCTTGCTATGTGCTGTGGTGGTGTATTTGTTGGATTCTGGAGTAAAAGCTCATACACACAGGGTTCGTTTAAAAAGCAAAGTGTTACAACATTTATTGCAAAAAGCAAAGCATTACAGTGTTTATTGCAAGCAGATTACATACATACCAACCCCATGATGGATGTCAAGGCTAGACTCAGTGTACGGTTCCCCAGCGGTGTCATTCCAGGGTACTGGAGGATCGGCAGGCACAAGGCATAACGGGCGTCCCTGTGGAGGCAACGTTGTCCTTGCTGTTGTATCCACCATCCCCTGAGCCCCTGCTTGGTATTTACCCATGCTGGGACCCAAAATCATTCTGGTATGTGTGGTCAGTACAGGCCACAGCGATTGCTACACGCCACCCCTAGAGCCATCTATTCACCACATACCGTACTGTTGTACAGGGGTTTGTATAGGGGGTTTGTCATGTTGTACAGAGGAGTGTACAAGCGAGTGTATAAGGGAGTGTACATGTTGTATACAAGAGGGTCACGGAGGAGTGTACATGGGGGATGTACTGGGTGTACGGGGGGGTGTACAGGGGGGTGTACAGTGGGGTGTACTTGTTGTACAGGAGGGTGTACGTGACTGTGGGCGGCAGTTAGCCGGCTGTCCTTGTCTTAGCGCAATTAGCCGCGTCGTTTCAGAAATAGTCTTTGTTAGTTCTTCTTTGGTTTTCACACTGTCCAAGAGGTTCCAGGGTTGTAGTCACGTATTCCCCCACTCACTCCCCATCAGGTGCATTTTTGTGCTTCAGTGTTTCATTACGGACCATAAATTTCCCGTATACTATTACAGGTGTCAAACATCCTTGACACAATGCTAGTAGAATATATGCATTTATGTGTCTAAGTTAAAATCTAGGCAATACAGGGAAGTCAGTGGTCCCTAAGGATCCACCGATCCTGATAAAAGAGCTTACTGTAGACAAGCTTAGTTTTTAATTCATCATTTCTTCTCATGAATCAGAATAATATATTTTTTTTCTTCAAAAACTAGAAAATAGGTCTTTCTATTCAAGGGTACTGCATATTAACAGGAGAAATGCCTTTAAATGCCCCAAATGTTTCCAGGTAGCTGTTACTGTTGAATATTTGAAACATGTTTGTTGGGAAAAGGCAGTATGTGCTGTCTTTTACATGTATTAATAACCCTTCTCCAAGCAAATGGTGCGCTAATAAATAACCAAATCCAAAAATTATTTAATGCAGTTTGGTTTTTAACTACATTCATTAAGTAACTTAGTTCTTTAATGAGTAAAGGTTTTCCTCCTTTTACCTATTTTGTTAATTATCAGAATGTATAATGTCTGTGAGCTGTGTGATCTTTTGAACCCAGCAAGTGATGCCACTACAATGCCATTATCTCATTAATAAAAGTACCATTGCTTTTAAAATGGCTTTTTCCTTGCTATTTGACTTTATTTCAGAGTCTTCATTAGCTGAAAAACAAAAAAGAAATATTATTTTGAACTGCATGTATATTACCATCCCTATTCCCATTTCAAGCATAACAGTCACAGGCAAACATTTGATACATTAAACAATCCTAAACTACAAACATTTAGATGGCAGCTTCAAGACAATGCCTTTGCTAATGAAGAAGACTTTGACTCAGAAGTATTCAAAGGCTGGAAATAAACAGGATCTCTTTGAACTAAAACTCTGTTTTATTGAGGAAGACATTATGTCAAACAGATGTCTACATATTTTCTAGGCATTCATTTTATGAATCATCATTTCATATAATGGATATTTTACTATTATATCCATAGGATTTTAGGTTGTTTGTTTCATGTAATAAAATTAAGTTCTGGTAGATTTTGCTGCAAAGTCATTCACAGCCTTTTTTTGTGTAGATTGGAAACTAATCTTGATTTATAACCCATGCTATGAGTCAGTAAAATACACCTGTTTCCATACACAGGAGGTCAAGGGATGGATGAAAAATGTTGAAGATATGGTATAAAGGGCAATGGTCTAGGTGCAAACAGGGAATGCTAATAATGGTTTTGTAATGAATCCGTGGATTTGGTGGCAGTGAAAGCAGATTCTTCTGTAGCTTCCCTTTTAGAAGGATGTTAAGAAATACCTCACACTCTATCAGCATTAATATACCTCATAAAAATTTAACACAAAAAGAACTTGCTATGCTGCATGTTTTCAGAACATTAATATATACTAAGTACTGTTCAATAGCACAGGAGCTTTACAGGCCTTAAAAGGTTTTAAATCCGACATTATGGTACATCTCTGTGTTTAAAAAATACCCAACAAATCAACAACAACAGAATAAAGATGAAAATCAACACTTCATGTTAAAAATTTTAAAACCAAATTAAATTTTATGAATAATATTTATATTATTCTCACTTTTTTAATCATGTTCCTTCTTTAATCACTTTGATTTCATGGCATATGGATTTATCATGAAATCTTTATCTTCTAAAACTAGACAATCTTCATTTTTTTTGTTTGAACTAACCTCAAAGATATGTCCAAATGTTTTTAATAGACTGTTGTTAGGCTATTGCACTGAACCCATCCTGTGATTTAATGGCCTCAGGAAGACATCATTCCTCTTGCCTGTGTTTGTAAAAAGTAGCAAAATATGACACATTATTTCTTGTTCAAGATTGAGATGTGTTGTACAGGGAAAGTTGGAAATCATCGCCTTCTACCTTTCTTTCAAATTGTGACTGACCTGTAGTTAGGAAAAGTGATGTCTATTGCTCAGTTTACTTTAATGCCTGATCCATTAAACACGAATTTTCTTCCACATACTTTCATGTACTTCAAGTCATGTCCCACTCACATATGTAGAGCTCTCACAGTTAGTGAACTTTTACACTTCTTTTTTGTGTGTGTGTGTGAAAAGGTTGCATATACATATTGAAGATAAGAATTTGGTACTTAAGAGAATGGATTAGAAGAACTTTGTAAATAATGAGACACCACATTAATATTCTGATTATTATTCCATGCTTTGATTTTGTGTTTAATATCAAAAAAAAAAAAAAAAAAGACACTATAATAAAAAATCTAATCATTCCCACAATCTCCTTGCTAAATAACAAATACTGTTGTGAAAACTATTTGTTTGGGGAGTAGTGTTAAAGCCAGAATCAGTGCTTTAATTTCTTCCCAGAAAGAAATACTTACCTGAGAGATTGTAAGGTAAATTTCTTTTCCTCTCAGAGATATATATAAAATTTTATATAGCCCCTTATCTTTGTAGAAAATAGCATGAAAAATTTTTACATACATAAAACAATATTCTACACAGGACAGCAAAGACTGGAAAGCATTCAAGGTGTCTTTTGCTTAGCCTGGATCAGGTGGAATAGGAAGATGAGACTCTTTTATATTACATTTTATCTGTCATGGTTTAAAGTGCTTTGTAAAATAACATTTATGATTTCTACCAGTAAAGAAATACATTCTGTGGAATGATGCTTTCCTAAGAAATGAAAATCAGTTTCCAATTAAGACTAAGTGCCATCACAGACCTCTCCAGAGATGCTCTCTTTGTCTTATTGATGCACTGCAGATGTTCTGCTCAGGCTGAGGAAAGGGTGGAAAATGCAGATAATTTCCTACAATGTCGTTATCCCTTTTTTTTCATATTGTTAAAGGCTAATATTACCTTCTTATTACCTGTGTTTCCCATGTAGAAATAGAAAATGTTTTAAGTATCTTTTTTTTAAGAAAGGAGAGAAAAGGAAAAGGTAAGAAAATTTATAAGCGAAGAGTTTTTGTCCCAGGAGAGCTTTTACATGTTAAAAGTGACTGTTATTGCTTTTGAAGTGGAGAAATGTAGCACTGTATTTCAAAATGCATGGTTCATATTTTCTGAAAATCCTGGCAAAGTGCACAAAATCAATATAAAAGGTCAGTGCAGCACTTCTGGGATCAAAATATTTACATTTATGAAGTTGATATCAGGAGTCTGCTCTGCAGTGGACACCAAATTATTTTAAAATATCTCCCCAAAAAATTTTCTTTCAAGAGGACTGCAGGTGCTTCAGCTTCACTCTGGAAACAACTGTTCCCTAAACTAAGCTACTCAAAATGTTGTATATTCTAAGGGACCTCATCAGAAATCCAGTGTCATCATAAATCGGTTTGAAAATCCCCTCTTCCTTTGAGGTCCTTGGTGATACATCGTATACAATAAAACACTTGTGTTTCAAAAGTGCAAACTTTCATCTAGATCAATCATACTGGCAAACAAACTAGATTAAATCTATGGTGTTTACTCAGTTATTCAAACTTGGAGTTTGGTCCAATAATTTTATGTGACAAAATACAGATTTAGCTATCCATACCTCCATACTGTAGCATTGGTATATTCCAGCTATTCCAGATAGTCATTAGTTTGGTCCATCTGGCTTTGGACTGTTCTTTCCAAACCCAAACATTATATATGGTGCCTATAAAGACAATTCTAATACTTGCAATTAGCCAAAAGATGATTTTTTTTTAAAAGAGATTCTACCTGTTTTGTACATTTATTCACTAATTTTTCACTTTTTACTCTAAACTCTGTTCCATGGTAGTCTGTCAACAGCTGCTACTAAATGCTTCTTTTCTCCAAAGACTGTCACAGATGCTATAAAAGCTAAAGGGTACCCCAGTCTCTTTGGATAGCTCTTTGCCTAGATCCAAGCAATGCCATAGTAATGATGTGGCTGGGTTTCGTATTTGCATTGGCATGTCTGTTTGTTCTTGGCCATAGCCTACGTATGCTATTTGCTTCATGGCAATTTCACTCAGCCAATGCCAGCCAGACAGGTTAGCTGTGGGCTGGAAAAGCAGTGTGCAGACAGATCCAAATCCATCATTTAACGTCAAAGCTTACCAAAGCAAAATCAGGAATTTCTGCACCAAGCAAATGTGGGTTTACCAATTCTGCTGGTTCTGATGGCAGTCTACCATTTCTGGACATCTGACTGCCCAGATGGAGATGCTGGAAACATGGTTAATCCTTATAAAGTAACTGTATGGCATATGTGCAATAGGACCAAGTGAAATGGAGCAGCGATGAGATGGATTAATATTTCGTACTGTTGGCAATTGTGGAAATGGACTCCTGTTTGTTTTTATTATATTCATCAGGAAAACAAAAATTTACATTTCAGAAATTAAAAAAAAAAAAAAAAAAGTACAGTAAAGAATAGAACTACCTAGTTTTCTTGAACTTTAAGAGTGAAAGGAGTGGTGAAGGCAGCACTTTCACGGAACAATTCATCCTGAAGTAAGATAATCCAGGCGTTTTCATCTATCACGACTTTAGTCCGTAAGGCTTTATTTAATATTCGTTAAGCAATGGCAAGGAAAAGCACAGCTCACTTTTTTCTTTTATTCTAACTTTCTTTGACCATGTTTCCTACTTCCAGTTTCATCTGTTCTGTGAAACCTAAGAATCCATGTATTAACTCAAAAGCTTTCTACAAAATTTGGGAAAAATGAAAGCCGGGTGGTACTTAACAAGTTAAGATCACATCCAGATGAAAAGTATTGTCTGGCTTGGAAATTACATGTGCGTGAGTAATGATTAGCATTGGATTATTAACTTAGGTATATTTATATATAAAATGACTTGTTTTAAATTGGGATTTTCATCCTGATTTTATTTCTACAATCAAATAGAAACTATGGAAAAGACACTATTTTTAAAACAAAAAATTGCTTTCTGATGCTGTTTCAATCACCTGTTAAAATATATCCCACCAATTTATCTAAATTTTTAATTAAATTTGTCCAATTTTTTAACTAATCAAGAGAATAAAATACATTAAAACTATTTTCCTTGAATTTTTTGAAAACTTCTCTCAGCTCTACATAGAAACTTCTCAAGACCTACTGTCTAAAAATGTCTAGTCTCCTCTCTTGCAGCTGTAAGATATTTTGCCACAGGCCTGCACAAGATGTGCTTCATCTTGGTCTGTGTTGGTGATCTTGAGAAAATGTAGACTGATTTGACTCGAAGAAACTGGAAAAAACACAAGCACTGACAGAGACTGATAGCCAAATACAAACTAGTTTACAACTTATCACAAACACATTGCCAAAATGTTAGCTGCCAAGACACATAAATTGTGTTCCAGGCTCAACTGATGTATGTTAGGTTGGGTTGGGCCAGCTGTCTTAGGGAAACATCCTAACTCCGTACTGTGCCCAAATCATCATTCCCGAAGGACTGAGCGTTGACATTTTTGTTTGGATACGTAAAGGCCATTAAAGCCTGGCAAAATGGTGTGAATGAAACTATATCACTGGATGGTGATACAACATGTTGCCACCTGTGAAATATCCTGAAACAGAAAATCTTCCTTCAGGGCTTCTTGTAACACCACAATAGGCAATGAAAGCCAGTGACTCATTTCCAGACAAGTATCTATACCCTGATTGGTATTTCAAGAAACAGTAAAAGCATAATATTTTTTTTACTATGCTAGACTGAACATCCATCCAACCCAGCATCCCCTCTCCAGAAGTGACTGCTGGTAGATACCAGGAGGAGGACATGGAACAGGTCAGGTGTTATATGATACAGGCATTAGGTGGATTTTTCTTCCATGAGTGAATCTAGTCACCTTTTCAATGCATGTCCACTTTTATCATCCACAATGTATTGTTTCAGAGAGATGAGTAGTTTTGTTGTCTACTACTTGAAATATCTTCTTTTTGTGTTAATTTAAAAATGTTTATGCCTGGTTCCAGTTGATAAAAATTTTCTCATTAAATAACTAAATTAGAATTTATTACAAAAAAAAAGCTCTGGATTTATTAGTTTTCATTTTACAACATTGTAGAATGAAATTTAGAGTTCAGACTTAGTCTGTTATACTCTGTACTAGAACTCCAAAAGTCAGACCTACAGCTGTGGATTTTTGAAGCACCATAGTCTTTATTAGTTGCATTGTTGATTTCTTTTTTCCTTTTTTTTTATGATCAGTTCTTGAAAACCAGGTTTAAATTATAATAGTAATGAATCTATAACATATTTTGTCATTGAACATGAATTCCGTTCTAAGGCTTTATTGTCCTTGGACTGTATGTGATTAAGGCTATACAAAGAGGTGCTTCCCTGCTCACTTTAATACCTAACATATGACACTTAACACATAATTTAAATAGAAATAACCAACATCCCCACTCAGAAAAATCACCTTCAAGTAGAAAAAGAAGAAAGAAAATAGCTATGGAGGCATTTGAGTGGGTAATGAAGATTTGTGTCTCCTTTCCACCCTTTGAGGAACACTACGATGAATCTATCATTAGAAATTTCCCACTGAGATTCAGAGGGAAACACACTGATGATAGACACTGACTTGCAGAGATGTTTTGCTGTCTGATCACATAAGCCACATAAACATGGGTCTGCTCAGACCTTTGATAGGTTGAAGGCCTAGATCAAAGAAAATGCTTGAAGGACTTAGGTCATGTGATCATGAGTAAAATCTGTCTTTAGCTAACTTTGAGCTGATGCTTGTTCTAATTCCAAGAGTTTTTGTCGTTATCCTGAAAGCAGTATGTGTTATGCCTCATTGGTATTCAGTACTACAGGTTCATCATGAAATAGCATATCTTCTTCTCAGTACATCTTCCTTACAAAGTCAACAGGTGCATTGAATACAAACTAGCATCGGAATCTCCCTGCAACTTCCAATACTTGCAAAACTGTGTTATTAGCCATTAATAGCAATGTTATTTTGCAAAGTGATAAGACAAAATACACTCTTCTTGTGCTTCATCTTCCATAATTCCTGTAAATATGTAGAATAAATGCTTTGAAATTTTTTTTATTGAGGAAAAAAAAAAAAAAAGAAAAAACCAAAAAGCAAATCCATATTCCTGGTGATAAGATGCCAGCTATGTGTACAGTATTCCTGACAGTTCCTTGAAACAACATTGGTTAGAATTACACCTTCCACCTTGCTAAATGCTGCCAGAGATGATAAGCTGTGCATATAAAATCCCTTAAGTGAGTTTCCTTAATCATTTTTTAGATTATATTTCCACCTCGGAATTAAAATATGTTATTGTAAATAATAGCTCCCCTGCCTTTCGTGGGCAAAGCAGAGAGTATTTAAAATTTGATTTGATCAGAGTGGAAGCAAATATGGATATGAAAGCTGCTGTTCAGAGGAGGTAGAATCACTCCGGGTACTCAATGAATATCACCAGTAAAAAGTAAATGATGATACTGTTTTGCCAACTTTTCTTTGACTAATCTGATAGTAAATCATTACAAGCCAGCAGTTGTGTTTCTTATAAGAGGGGAAATTATTGTATCACACAATGATCTCATTTTAAGCATTTTTTTGTTTTGTTTTGGTTTGGTTTTACTAGCCTTTTTTATACCTAATTATATTCCATGACAATTTTTATGGGGTTTAGTAAAAGAAATACTAAGAATTGCATCCTAGAATGTCTTTAGCAGATACATTGAGTTCATGGTTTAGGGAAGATGAACAATATCAAATGCTGGTGAGATATACTTTACTTTTGTCCTGCTTTCAACGACAACTGGACTATCCAAGGAAGCAGAACTTTCATGTACTCCAGTAAGCCACTGTGATTTAAGAGCAGAGGTGCTATATAAGGTAACAACACAGGTGGTAGCTGACTTTGACAGATATGGGGAAGTACAGTAAGAAGGAAGATCAAGTAGGAACCCTACATTCTGTTTGGAAAGACCACCAACAGGAAGCTGTAGACAAGGCAATAAACATGAATGAACAAGAACAAAATCAAGCCATTCACATTATAACATGTCTTTTCTAAAACTTGATAAAATTTTCTCAAATATTCTATCACCAACTTCAGAAAGTTTCTTTTTTAAATGCATCGTTTTTTAAAAGTGCAGATTTACATGTGAATACATTACAACAAGTCTAAGACTATGACTGTAGGTCAAGTCACTCTTTAACTTAACAAACTGCATTTGCTGTTGTGGAGACATTTAATTCAGAATAAACATATGTAATTATCTTCAAAAGGGAAAAGAAATACGTGTGTATATATGCACATAATAGTAGGTTCTAGGTATACCTAAAAACTAAAAGATTAATGAAACACCTCTTACCTTTAGCATGAAGTAAAATGTGGCAGGAAAATTTAAACTGGCTTATGGGGAAAGGAGGAAATTCAGTCTATCTTGCAACAACTTTCTACACGCTTCATAGAAATTATGCTGTAAAAAAGGTATCCTAAAGCAATGTTGTCTTAACATCAGATTACTCTCTATTGATTGCTTTTCACATTAATATTACCAGTATTAATACATAATTAAGAAAATCTTGTTTCAGTTTTTGTTAAAAATTCAACACTCTCTTTCTTAAGGGTTAATATTCAATACTTTTTCTTGATTATTTTGTTTTAAAAGTTCACTTCAATAAAACCTGTGAAGTGTAGACTGGCCTTTTTCTTCTTTTTTCACTTTTTCCCTGGAGGAAAGGAAAACATTTCTATTCTGTACTAAACTGTATTGGCAGTGGAGGTATCAGATACATCAATCAAGGTCACGTAAAGCAATGTTTCTCTGCTCATATATTCAGTGAAATGTGTTTAAGTGACAGATACTTCACAGTGACCAATCCTTTTGAAGGATCTGTTCTTACAAATACAGCAACGTTGTATTTGAGGATTGTATGTGACTCCTGCCTATGCCTGAAGATAGGAGCTTCTTAAGTAAAGTTTTATTGAATATATAGCATTTATCACCATTCACTCAGGACTAAATTGAATTTGCGTCTTTGTCTTGTATATGACATGTCATATAATTCAGCTGCTTCACAATGCCTTAACCTGATGTTATGTTAGAATTACAGACTCATCCTCAGATGTGTTGTGCATATCATTATCACTTTAAATGTTAATAATTGCAACTGTTGTTTATTGCCTGGAAATTAAAGTCTGTTGGACATGGCTTTATATGTTCAGTAATGTTTCTTGACATACCACAAATATGAAACTTCCAAAGCACTACAGTGTATATTAAATAAGCTGTGTATTTTCCTGTACATTGCTCCATCTGGTGCAGGTATACATGACTCAGACAACTCCCTGTGGCTTTAGAAAAGCCTTTAGAGCTTCCTTCAGCAGCACATCAGATCCTGAACAGCTCTGCATCTGTGAAGAATTGCTTGGGTAAACTACCTGCAGAATAAGGGATATGAGGTTAGCATTTCCAAGCTTTACTTGGCCTTTGGATACACCTTAGACTTGCAACTATCACACAAGAATTCGCATTACAATCTCATTTTGATAAAATTAATCAGGAATCAATGGGTATAGCAGTGCATATATGGATGATTAGAAAATCAACCCTGCAGATTTTAAGAGAATCCATTACCTTTTTGCTATTACTTTTCTCCATTAGCACAATAAACAAAAGTATTTGGCATGATATCACCAGGAACACAGATTTGCTTTTTGCTTCTTACTGATTAAATAGTTTCAAAGCATTTATTATATATTCTTACATGAATTATAGAAAATGAAAAAAGTTTAAAAAATACAGTATGTAATGATGTCCTTGCAAATCTTGCCATCATTAGTCTCCTTTATATTCCCTCTCATACCTGAAGAAATACAAAATCCTACATATAGGTTACCAAATAGGAAATGGCAAAGTGCTGAAGGATGACATCTGTCTTGGATAGTTAAAAAAGACATTTTGGGGGAGACAGTGACTGGGAAAACTACAGATATGGATAAGATATCGACATTCCTGAGAGGATTTAGTGTGCTTCTTATATTCCTACCATCAGGGGCCCATTCAGGCAGCGTCATGATAATGATTGCACTAACTGGATCCTCTCATCTCACGGTGATGTATCTTGTATTGACCATGTATCAAATACTGCCATAATAGGTTCATTATAGTATTTGAGTACCTCTCCTATTGAATACATTAGCAATGACAAAATGATGGCTTTTGGGTTTGGTCTATTTTCAGATTACTGAAAGCACTGCGGAAACTTTTCTGATGGAAAGGAGGGGGGAGGAGAGAGCAGCAGAGAGCAAAGAAGAAATAGATAAACAAAGGGGTCATTTCTGCTTCCCAATGAAATATATCTATCAAACTGAGATCCCCATCACCTTTTGTGATGTAAATTCTGTAACATCACAAGCGTCCTTTCTTCTGATCAGATGAAATTCAGCTTAGACAAAGCTGTCCTATTTTGACACTTTCTATGTTTTGAGTATAAAAGGAAACATGTCACAATCTTTCTACTTTGAAGGTAGGTCACAGAAAAGAAATTTCTAGGACTGGTGGAAGTAAACTGTCTCTTTATTAAAAAAACTGTTCTCTTTAAGGAAATGTTAAAGCTCAGTACATATATATTATACACAGACACACACATATAACTATACAAATGTGTGTGTATATGTAGATATACACATGAATACATTTATTCTTCAGATACCCAAGAATATCATAGTTTCTTATCTGAAGATAAAGATAGGGCTGTTTGTTTTACTTTTGTCTGTCCAGGTAGTTTGTTCTTTGTCTCTTAATCTCCTAGCAAAACCGTACTTTTCATCTTAATAAAACTAGAAAAAACCAATAGTTGTAAATAGTGGATTGTACGCTGAAACTAATGGAAGTGGTGCTTAGAGGAAGCCCATTTTGTCTCAAATGTGAAACAGCTATGATATACCCTTGCAAATCAAGCAATTATTAGGGTGGCACTACTAGTTACATCCCCGGTGCAACAAGCAGTG
This sequence comes from Cariama cristata, assembly GCF_000690535.1. Classification (NCBI taxonomy): domain Eukaryota; kingdom Metazoa; phylum Chordata; class Aves; order Cariamiformes; family Cariamidae; genus Cariama; species Cariama cristata. The sequence goes on along the minus strand of NW_009627304.1, from coordinate 2,112 downwards.
GAAATGGAGCAACAAAAGTTTGTTTTCAGACTCCAGCAATCATCTGAATCATTGCAAGGCAGCTTTGTCATTTCTTTGAATCATTTCCAGTATCAAAAATGGGGTTGAGAATATCCAAAGGAGCTACAGAATGAGTATTTCATCCAGCAGAACAAATGTGAGGTCCAGTAATTCATAGCTGATAGACTGAATCTGCCAGGAAACATATTCTGAAAAGTGTCATTGACTCCAACTTTGAAAATATGATGGACTCCAAGAAGGTGTGCCAGGTGAATTAGAGAGATAATAAATAGGAAATTATCTCAATAAATTTTCTTCCGTAAGAATCTTCATGCAGTTTGGGTTGATCCATGAACAGTTGCGGTAAATCTTGGGTCTTTATTAAGGGAAGCGTGTTTCTTTTTTAAAATTTAATGAAGAAACGTTGCTAGAAAGGATTTCTGGGAATTCATTTGGACCACAGACGCTACATCACTTGAAGGATTTTGCTGAAGTAGGAGAAGATAATTAATAAAAATGTAAGTATGGGAAAACACAAAAAAATAACAAATAACTTGGTTTTGGGAAAACAAAACAAAATGAAAAAAATGAACTCCTCAGATCATTCAGGTTGTCCAGTGAGGAGGGAATGGGAAGATTATTTTTAGTCCGTGGTCATTATTTGTGTTTTCATGCAGTCACACAGTGTTGTTCAAAAGCTTTTGGGGCACAACACCTTCATTTCTTGGTACGATGTACATTAAGGAATGTGCAACATTTTTTGAAAGAAGGTAAATGCCAGAGAAGCTTGGGTGTAAGACTTGAAGTTTGGGAACTGCATAGGTAGAAGTATACAAGAAATGGAGATTAAAGTACCTTATATATTAAGAAAAAAAAAAACCAAACCCAAACCCAAAGCAAACAAAATAACCCCCAGCCTTCATAACTCTAAATATACCTCTGTATCTAGCAGATAATGCTTATATTCTGTTATCTGCTAATCATTTAATCTTACACTGAATGAAAGACCAAACTACTATAAAGCACCTGCTAACACTTTCAAACTTTATTTGTATGGTTTTGGTTATTGGGTTATTTGTGTATATCCAACTATTCCAATAAGAGTTTTAGTTAATTTGAATTGCCTTCAAGCCATTTTAGAAAAAAAGACCATTCCAAGATAAATATATGACCTAGAATATATTGTCCTGAAAAGCAGAATTTGTAAAGAAATTTTTTAAGAATTTCATACAGGATACAAAATGTTGGTAGATGAGGAAACTTAAAGGTTTCTCAGAAGAAACATTCTAACATTTGTTGTGGTTTGGATCTATGAGATTTTTTTTTTTTCTCTTAAAGGAATTTAAAGAGAACAATGAAACATAGCATGAAACATAGGCTGTACAAGTCTTACTATGTAAGAGACATAATATGCGAGTACAGTAAATGTAGCCACATTTCTCATGTTAGACAACGTGCTCAGTTAGTAAGAACATCCGAGTATCTCTTTAAATATCATGCCCTGTGTGAGATAATACGTAATTATTTAGAATTATAAACTAACAGGGCAGTACTTCTCATACATCTATATGCATTTCTCATAACCTAGTATGGAATGAAATGGGGAAAAAACATGAATTATACTGTTCTTAAGGTTTAAAAAATGTGTCAACATGAGAGCTGAAGCAGGAAAAAATCTTTATAACTGATTATAGCAGTTGCTTTTGTAATAATAGTTATTATGCACTTCCCTAGTTTGTAGAATTTTAATGGCTATAAAAAATACTGGGGAGGACCACCCAACAAGGTATTACAGGTGTTTTTTATGGTTCTTGTGCTTAGGGAGTAAACAAAAGAAGATTAAAGCCATTTTTAACCCTAAGTTATTTAGGTCTTTTTTGACTACGCTAGATCAGCAAACATTGCTTAAGTTTTCCCTTCCCTACTGCAAGAGCTAATGATTCATTGAATGTTTTCCTCAGCAAGAGCTTTACCAAAAAAATCCCAGGGTTTTCTGTAAGAAGGAACTGCTTTATTTTATTTTTCTTGAGCATAGAGGTAAATACAATTTCTTTGAAAATGCTTATTTTTAAACTGAAAAAAATATGATTAATATATATATGTATTATATAT
>NW_009627303.1:60012-64080 GCF_000690535.1 Cariama cristata | reverse complement strand
GTGGAGTTTCGGTAACTCCAGCCCGGTGCAATCCTAGACCGGGCTGGCCAGAGTCGCTGAAATAACGCAGCCCGCTGCCCCCCCGGGTAGCCGCAGGCACCCGGCTGACCCCTCCGCGCATTTGGCCAACCTTTTCTTGGACACATCTAATGATGAGGACACAATCACCCCTTTAAGGCAGTTTTTCCTCCATTCAGTGGTGTTTGTGTTCGTACCATGGGTCATCCTGCGAAACCCCAGATGCTGAAGATGTGAATTTCTTGCGTTTGTTCGTGGATGGGTTTTGCTTATTGCATTTAGAAATGCTCTCCCTTCTGGCATGCTTCGGGTGGGGAAGAAACGTATTGGAGGTAGCGTAAATATAAGCAAGTGTAATTCCTGAAATGGCATCAGGATTGCAAGTGTGGGTTTCTGTGCGAGATGAAGGTCTTTCTCAGAGAAAGTCTCCTTCAGATACTGGCAGACCAGGCGAACTTCAGCCCGAACTTCAGCCCCTTCTCCAGCTCCAGGGTCTGAGGTGTCAGGGATGGTAGAGATGCTTTCAGTTGACTCTGTTGACAAGCCAGCAAGTTCACGTTTATATCTTTGCTTACCTATCGTGAAAAGATCTCTTCTGCACTGTGATAACTGCTTGAGGAGGAGGATGCTTCAAGCTACAACGGAGTAGCAGAGAAAGTGGCTCCTCACAAACTGTCAAGGAAAGCAGAGGGCTCACAAACCTGGGGCGGGGGGAAAACCCAAACCCATCTCTGCGCCCTCCTGTGCTCCTGAACAAACGTTCAGGGAACCTCGGGAGAAGCGGCTGCCTGGACTGCCCTAGCTTTCACCTTGACCCAGCCTTCCTTGACCCCGGCGCCCTGAGCCCTGCCATTACTGCAAAGTGCTTTTTCACAGATGGGAGGGCCAAGCACTGTTATGGCAGAAAGCAGAAGGGGTTTTTCTGGCTGGAACTGAATTTAGTCTGGAGGGGGATTGTGTTCGTTGTGAAAGATGTAACATATTAAATCCTGAATGTGAGGAATACTTTTTCATTTATGTTTTCGCCTTCCTTGTTTACACTATGGGTTGGACCAAAAGCTGCAGATGATACTGAAAATACTCTTATTACATTATTTTTATGGGTTTTGCTTCATGTCCTGAGATCTCTCATGAGGTTGAGGAAAAAAAAAAAAGGCAGCTTATTTTCCTTCTGACTGGAAAATAGAAGTGACTATTTCATAAGAAAAATAAGGTTTAAAATGTTGAACTTCAGATATCTGTGGTGGATGTGATGAAATGCTGAGATACCGCGTCTTCTTTTTGCCATGAAGACCACGTGTCCAGGCTGCCCATTTCTAACAATGTCTTCTTGTTGAGTCCGTCGTTGCAGGAAAAATGACTCTGTGTGAGTGTGCTGGTACCAATTGTACCAGCTCCTTGGCGCTTCTGCATCGCTTCTGCAGCCACTTTGTTGGAACCTTATTTCCCTTGGTTTAATAATTTATAAAATGCCTGTTGCCTCTAGGCACATTTCATCCAGTAAGAAAAAAAAACAGCAACCGGTGTTTACTGGTTACGGACCCTGAGGTTGACAAATAATGAAGCTTTTTGTGGATAAGGGGATGTCTCCTTTTTATCTTATATAAACTCGGGAAAATGCAGGGTTTGACCTAAAAAGTCTTCTGGGGATGTTACTCCTTTCCTATCCCCATCCCTAAAAAGGTCTTGTGCCCGCTGGTGACAAAGTGGGTTTTAACTGTGCCCCTCCTTTAACCTGTTTTTGAGTCTGCTTCTGCTTTTTGCCTTTACCGGTGTCTGACTCAAGTTTGGCAGCTCTTGGGTATTTAATGATTGTAAAGTGAGATAGCAAAATCAGGTCCTACATCTTCACAAGCTTAGCTTCTTTGGTGTGAAAGAGGTCAGACTCTCTTTTTGGGCAATAAATTGCCCTCTCAAGTCCTCTGCAAGACACTTATGAACTGCTATCATTAACTGCATTTTGAATCACTCGTTGAGCTGGAGGGGGAAGACTGGCCTGCAGTTCATCTTGTCTCCTTTGAAACTGCTAAATGATGATTCAGTGACCTTAGTGGGCGAATTGTATCACCAGCTAATTGGCCTAAGAAGAAAAACTTGCCTGATATCAAACAAACTGACTGCTGTTGTTCTTCATCCTGAAACCCTCTGTTGACCCAGGTGAGACCTCCCGTTTCAAATACTTAGGGGTTTTGTTGTGGCACTGGAAAGGGGACAGAGTAAACTCTTTGTTAGCCATCCCTGTGCATGGTATCCACTCTACCTCCAGCAGGTTTTGAAGGTATCGTCCCTTAAAGTAGAAAAATCTTAACATTTCCAGCTTGCCTTCCCCTGTGGATAGCCCTCTCCTCTTCCTCCTCGGAGAGTGAAAATGCTCACTGGAGTGTAATGTTTTTGGAGGACTTGGGTCTGCCGGGGGTCCCAGCGGAGCTGAATTTAGGAAGCAGGCGAAAGCAGGACAGAGGAGCCCCGCTCATCACCTGGTCATCCCCATCCCTGCTTTAGCAAAGCGCTTTTCAGGAGTGACGTGCCTCTCCCCAGACATGCCTGGCAGCTTTGTGGCCCAGTGCTGGGAACATGGGTCAGGATTAGCCCCTGCGTGGGCAACGAGACGTGCTGTACGGCTGGTTGGGGCTGGGGAGAGCGGGACGGTGTGCTCTGCCGGCACTAACGGTCAGCCTGACCTCGCTGCTTGTTTGCTTGTTGAAAATAGTTCAGGGCTGGTGGCTTCTCTGCAAGGAGGGCTGTGATTGCAGGTGAGTGCTGGCGTAGAAGCATCCAGGCATGGCGAGTTCAGCCCTCCTTGCTTAAAGAGCTGCAGGAGCGAGCCGGGATGTGTGAAAGGGGTCAGCTGTTGGCTTTTTGCAAGGCTGTTAGTGGAGTTACACCACCTCCTAGGATGGCCTTGCCAGCTGGCTCATCCTTTAGGGAAGTTTAAAGAGGCTTATCGCAATCTTACTAGAAGTCTGTCATCTTCTATTAATCTACTTGTCTCTCTTCATCTCCTTTCCATGTGCTCCCTTGCTCATTCATCTCGACAGCACCATTCTGCCTGCGCTGCTGCCGGTTGACACCAGCTGTGCCGCTTGCCAAAGCCTTGTTGAGGGCACGTTCGTCTGTAGACTGTCACTTTTTGCTGTCCAACGTGGTTTTTCTTTAGATACTATATTGAAAAAAAAATTTTGTTTCTGAAGGGGACACTCCTGAAAGGACAGCAGAGCCCCGGGTGCTTTGCTGGCTGGGGTGGAGGTGCAGGAGAATCGCAGTCCCCAGGAGCAATCAGACTCCAGCTCTGAGTAAGCCAAAGCTCACTCCTACGCCAGGTCCGGCTCAGTGGCAGGCTCAGCGCGGAGCAGGGCTGGCTTTGCCGCTGGCACCAGCGTAAGGGACTGGTAATTGTGGATGTGAATCACCGGCTGCCTGCACCTTGCCCTCTGAAATCAGGATAGTTCCCACTTCAGGGGATAGTGCTGCACTTGGCTTAAGCAAAGAGCACAGGTGAAGGGCAGTGGAAAAAAATGTCAAACTTTGGGAGGTGAGAGGAATGAATGTTACACCCCGAGTCTCATGGCAGAGCGGGACAGGGTTCGTCAGTGAGAACCGATGATACCGGACTGAGTCTGAACGTGGTGCCGCTCCTCGGCACCTCTGCTAGCTGGGGCACATGTTACTTCTGGAGTAATGTGGTTCTTCCTAATGGACCTTTTCCTTGCAAGTCTCACAGAAGCGTGTCGATACTGGGGTTAACAGCCACAGAGGGAAAAAAAAATAATAGCTTGGGGAAGGCTAAGCCTTAATACCCATACAAAGCAAACAAACGGTATATCGTTTGATGTGGATTAGGTGAGCTGCGAGCTGTAGAGGCCTGGGTAGGAAATGCAAAGCCTTTGACAAAGGTGGCTTGGCCGTCTCTGCTTCCAGAGATGGCATCCGTGTGCTGATGCAGGTACCGGGGGCTGTGTGTCAGCCTCTCTCCTCGACTTTCACAGGGATGCTCTTTCTGTTGCACAACACATTGTTTGCTATCCTTGAATGTCGCTAGCTGGCAGGGAA
>NW_009627303.1:53634-59946 GCF_000690535.1 Cariama cristata | reverse complement strand
AGGTGGTTTGCCATTCCGGCTGCGTAGCCTTCCATAATTCCAGCAGGAGAAGGATAAGCCGAAGAGTGCAGTTGCTGGGTACTTTTCTCTGTTTGCATTTGAAAGGGCTTGGTAGGCTGTGATAATGAGGCTAAATGGAAACTTGATAAATGGTAAATTCAAATGATCCTCAAACAAAAATGGCTTTTTATAAGAAGGCTTTTGGTTGTGTGCAAAGTGCAGATTGCGGGTCTCACCTCGAGCTGCGTGGTTGATGGCTGGCAGGGCGTGCGGCATGGGCCGTCCCCTTGCCGAGGGCCGTCCCCGGGTGCCTGCTGCCGGGGTAGCTGCGGGGCCGCGGGTCCTGCCCCAGCCGTGTCTGCGCAGACCCTCCTGCAAGTGGTTGTTTCTTTCCTGGTTTAGGTTAATATCATGTTTCCAAATCTGGACTATCCCATCTGCATCTTGGAAGCCCCCATGTCCCCATATCCAAGCTCTAATTAAGAATGTTCTAAAAGCAGCAGGCCAGCTACCATGGCCTTGCAGATCAGAACCATTGGCCTAATCTATTTTTAAAGTGAATTAAACTAGAAAAAGGTACTGTCACTCTAGAATAAGAAGCCACCTGGGGAGTTAACCCAGAATAGTCGTTCTGCTTTGAGTTTGCACCCTATCTCACTTCAAAATAACTTTTTCCATATAAGCAAGCTCCATAAGCACAGAATACAGGGCATGACTTAGGCAAGACCACCCAACAGAGCCAGGAAAACATCTTATTTTCCCCGAGGTCTTCTCTGCGTCACCTCCTGGGGATCCGCACACCCTCCGTAAGTTAGGCACCCTTTTCTCTAATAAATCTGCCCTGTTTCTCACTGGATCCCCTGCAGAGATCCGCACTCCTTTCCCACCCCACCACTGGTTTGCTGTAACACCCTGACTGCCAGCTTCCCGCAACCACCTCGGCTCTCCTCCCTGGCCTCTGTCCGGCTTCTGCGCCAGTCGCACACGCTGAAACGAGCATCTCGAACGCTCACCTCCTCAGAGGTCCACGGCGAGATTGCGCAAAGATCTTTTCTTAGGCTGGATGGGACCTTATCGCCTTTCTCGGTGAGTCAGCATGAGCACTAGGTAAGAGGCAGCATCAGGTGCCTTTTTCTGAGCCAGGGCTGATAACCTGAGCTGGAAGGCGTAAATTATTTGCAACGGCCGACGTAGGCACTGCTCTCGTGCTGCTCTCGTCTTGCGTTGGCTGGGAGAAGGAGTGGGGATATTTGCATGATGTTTTGAGTTGTGCTGAGACACTGTGCTGTTACACTGCTCCTTCTGATTTGTCAAGCTGAAGTTAAATGTATATAATTTTAACATCTCATGATTCTTTGGGGGCTGACTCATGTTTTCTTGGCCTGAATGAATCATAGCTCTTGAACTCCATTGCTAAATTCATTACGCAACAATTACAGGGTTGGAAATGCCACCCTAAGTGCACACAAACAAGCTAGCAGCAATTTTCCCCTCCTTTTCTCTCACCCTGTGTTGCCAAGAGACCTCCCTTGTGAGTTTGCTCATCAGCTCTTGCCTCCACTCCGTAGGTGAGGGGCTGCTCGGCACGCTACGGCTCGATGCTTTGCCCTTGAGCTGGAAGGGACAGGAGTTGCAGGTTGAGTATTTCTGGAAGAGAAGAGAGGGGACAGCCTAGGAGGGAAGGCTGCAGATGCGCAGCTTTGCTCATCGGTGCCACTCACCTTAGTTTTGTCCCAACTGCTCCATGTGACGTTATGGCATAGTCATGGCATCTCCAATGGTCCATATGGGAGAACCCCAAGTACGAGGCATAGCTCTACAGTCACTCCGTGTGGCAATGTTGGAAGTTGGCAGCATTTCACAGGCACAAATTCTGCTTGATTACTTGCTCAGCAGCTCAAAGGTCAAACATCCATCCGAGGAGGAAGACCAAGGCAGGCATGAGCCCCGTGCTGGCTGTGAAGTATCTAGTCATACCCACTGCCGTTTTCTCTACTTTGTGGTGCTAAGCTGAGATTTGGGGATTTGTGTAGGCCTTGGCGCTTTATTGCTGAGGTCTTGAGCAAGAGTTCATTGGGTATGTGAAATTAAGAGGGGCTTTGTACAGGGTGGGCTTTGCTTGCTGTCTTGCTTAACTCACCAAAGCAGCTGGTAGGAACTGTGCTGTAGATCTTACAGCGGGATGCAGAAGGGCCATCTCCACCATCTGCAGGATCAGGTCAGGTTTCTGGCTTTAAGATGCTCCTGCTACCTGAATTTGACTTTCACTACCGAAATACTGATTTTTCTGCCATCCAAATAAAACTGCTTCTCAGAACAAGTATTCAGCTGAGGTATGTACCGAATGGCAGGATGGGTACCTGTGCCTGGGAAGCCCTCCAGAAAGTCTCCATTAAGAGCAGCCATTCTTCCCAGCTGAGTTCTGGCCCTTAAATCTCGGTATCTTTGGGAAGAGTCTCTCCCCTGGGCAGATCCGGCTGTTTGTACATCCAGGCATGGCTGTACATTGAGACTGCAGAGAAAGATTGCTAAACCTTGTGCTTATGGATGGACGAGGTTTCTCCTTGGTTCTCCTTGCCCTGTGGCAGCAGAGCTCTAGTGCTTGTAATCCCAGAAATGGCAGAAGCAAAGTAAGAACTAGACTGAGGAGGAGGAGAGCAGTACCAGTAATTCTGGTACCATGTTCATAGTCAAGTTAACCTAAAGTATCCAAAGTCGTATTTTCAAACTAAGAGGTGGTAAATATTTGATGAAACTGAATGTCAGAGCAACTGTATTGTCAGAGCAGCAAGTCAAGCCACCGTGCCATCTCTGACTGTGGCCAAGAGTAGATGCAGAAAACGTAGAAAGTAGGGCATGTATGGTGACGTGCGGGTTGATAACTGCGCCTAAAAATAAGGTACTTTAGAAACATCAAATCTGCCTCGCAAGCAAGGCAGTGGCAAGCTGCTCTGAGCATCTGATTTAAGACTGAAACTGGTGATGTTGGCACTGCAGAAAGCTGTACCAACATTTTTGTTAGCATTTTGCTAGCAAAACATTCTGTTTCAATCTGACAGTTTGCATCTAAGATAAGGCAAGTTACTGTGGAGCTGTGCTTGGGTAGAGGTGGAAGCGAGAGGCAGTGGTGGGGTTGTTGGTGGAGATGCTCTTCCTCAGCCAAGCCCCACCAGCAGCAGCCTGCTTCCCGTGCAGGGTTTCTGCTGATCTGCATTTTAAGGAGCCTTTGTCTTCTTGAAGTATTATGGTTCAACTTTCCAGAAGATGCACTTACAATATTCCTGCAGGCTTCAAGGGAAAACAGCCTTGGTTGCCCTGCACTAAAGTATCTGGTGGTGCTGATCATTGCTGCCTTTGTGAATGGGCTGATACCAGTACCCTATAGCAGCTATATGATGCTGCTTGTCGGCACGCTGCAGGGAAGCCTGGCTTGCAGTGCTGGAGGTCTGTTAGTGTCGGATCAGCAGCCTCAGGGCCCCTTTCTTGCGTGCTGGTGGCTGGCCTTGACCTGCAAAGGCTAGGTAGACAGAGGGATGAATTTTTTGGAGTGGAGAGGTGACATGTGTGTGGTTTAGCAGTGGAGTAAGTCAGTCGTTGTGGAGTTCCCCAAGGTATAAGGGCTATGCCTTAGACAACAAATCCAGATGTTTGAGCCGTATGGAGCAAAACATTCCACGCTACGGCGTGGATAATTAATTTTTCCCAAAGTCTCACCCCTCTACTCTCCTAGCAAAGCCTGCGGGCACCCCGCTGGTCCCAGCACAGCAGAGGCAGGTGGGCAACACCATCCTGGGTAGACGTATGGGCTCCCTGACGGATGCAGGATGAGTCAGAGGGCACCTTTTTGTGTTACTTGGTTAAGATCTTTTGAGGATGATTGGATGGTTACAGATATGCTCGATAGTGTCTGTAAGCATTAGAGTTGAAAGCATTTTGTTGGCAATAATTAAATACAACTGCTATTTAAAAAGGATAAATCAGACTGTTGGCAAAAGCATCCTCTCGTAAATCTCCCACAAAATCAATATTCTTCCTGTCAGGTGTGTAGCAAACACTGTCAAATCCTGTGAGTCCTATCCAAGCCCACCGCAAAGCACCACATCATCCTGACACCAGCGCTTCTTACCAGTCTCTCAAAGGCTCTCCTCATGCCGCGGCGGGCTGTTGGGCACGTTTGGCTCCGGCACCTGGGTGCTCTGAGTTGGGTGGTGGTTGTGCCCAGCTGGTGACATCTGTCCCATGGCCCAGGGCAAATTCCTGATGCTAGTGGGCTACGTGGCATTTGCTCCTGTGGTTTGGTACTCTGGGGACCTCTCCTACCTTCTGCATGAGCTAATGCATCCCGTTGGACCTGACCTCGGATTGCTGTGTCCAGTTGGAAGTAGTTGTTATCTGTTGGCATCAACGTTAGTATAGCAAACTCCAGTATGGATGTGCAGGGACAAGTCTTCCCTTGCATACCAGCATCATCTCGCAGCGTCAACCCAACATATGTTGTCCCTTCCTCCCATCTGATTGTTGTTGTGGTGACTTCGTTGGCTGCTGGCATCGTCACCGCAGTGCCATAAAGCTGGCAGAATCATGCCTTTGCTTTGAAAAGAGAAGAGCAAGGCAGGACTCTTCTGGCAGCAAAGAAACCAGAAAAAAATTTAAAGAGAGGAACGTGGTCCCATCGGATAATAACTCTGGGATGCTGTGTCCCCAAGCCTGCTGCGGAAAGGCAGAGCCACAGAGGGCTGCATAGCTGTATGGGAGCCGGTGGGATGCCCGCTCGCCTTGTCACCACATCACACGGAGGTGACAAGGACAGCGGGCATCCCCTGGGAAAGGCACATCCCTGTCAATAGCACGAGCCTGCAAAAGCCCTGCTGCCGAAACATCCCGTGTTGGCACGGGTCGAGGTGCCGAGGAGCCGTAAATGGGAAATCCAGGCACTTATCTACCTTGTTGCTGTGCCGGAATAGGGCTGTTCCCAGGATATTTTTTTAATTTTTTTTTTCCATGGGCCAAAATGTGTGTAAGTGGCTTTAAACAATGGAAGGATTTCTGTTAAAAAGGCTGGCGTGCGGGCGAATAGGGCTATAATTTGTATCTTAAGGGAAGGGTGTGGGCTCTTGCAATGGTGTTTTTGAGATTCTGTTGGAAATTAGCTTTGTTTTTTTTCCCATGACTTATTATAAAACCTGCTTTGGGGAAAAAAAATGTTGTTGTTTTTCAAATTACAGATCTCTAAATGTGGTGTTTAAAATGTCAGGAAGGGGGATGCAGTTTTGGAAGACCCCACACATCTGTCTCTTTCAGTGTTGATAAAAAACCAGAAGCTTTAACCGGAAAAACAAATAAAAGGAGGTAATATCACCGTCACAGATGGGTCGGGCTGCTTTCCCTGCAGGTGTCTGCATTGCAACCCACATTCACATATAATGTGCTGTGGAAAAAATAAATGGAGAGTCGAATCAGAGACTTATGCCCTCAATTAATTTTTGTTCCACATAATCGGAGCTGCTGCATGCCTTTCCTTCAATATTTAACTGCCTGCCTCAGAAGATGGGGCTGCTCTCGTGCGAGGGAAGTTGGGATTCAGTTCATGTTTGCACAGAAATCGCGTTCTGATCTTTCTCTCTTTGCCTAAGGGCAGGGATCCTGCTGCTCCTCTGATGCTAGAGATAAATTTTGTTAGCAGATACTTTTCTTGGGGAGAGCAAAGGGGAGAGGGGAGTGGTATGTAATGAATTCTTGAAGGAATAAAATTTCCTTGTCTTCAAGCATCGTCTTTTCTTGAGTCATCTGTCCTGTCTCGGGTGCAGTCAGTGGGGAGAGCTTTGCTCGTGGTTTGATGTATACAGTCCTCATCTAAGGAAAAAAATGAATCGGCACAATTAGCGCGTGCTCTCTGCAGATTTACAGGCTGTTGAATAGTTTTCTTTATTGCACTAGGTTAAAAGGGGACGGCTTGTTTTGGTGTGTAGTTTGAAATTGAGCCCTGAACGTAGTTTCTGATTTTTAACTCGATTCAAAATCACAGTTATATTTTCAAGTTCAAACTAGCTGAAATGTCCCTCTCCCTTCTCTGCGTGGCAAGCTGATGGCCAAGAGCCCAGGGTGTCTGTTTTTACTGATTCACTGGTCGACCTGAAAGCAGGAGGCAAATCCAAGGTTTCATCCTCAGAGAGCAAAAGGGGGCTGAGGGGTTCCTGCAGCTCCAGGGCACCCTCGAAGGTGCCCCCAGCACCCAGTCCGGAGCTACACCCCAAACTGGGGGCTGGAGGAGCTGGCCCTGCCCGTGGATGTGGAGGGGGAGGGGGGGCGGGC
>NW_009627303.1:51142-53603 GCF_000690535.1 Cariama cristata | reverse complement strand
CGGGAGCCTGGTTGGTAAGGGGGATGCTAGGGAGTAAAAATGGAGAGGGGAGGAAAATCCCCAAACCTGTAGTGAACATAACTATCCACATAAAAGTTCTGGATTTGAAAATCTACCCAGGCAAGGACAGTTTAATGCAGGAAAGGGGCAGCCTTGAGAGAGATGTGTGGAGCAGACACAGAAAAGAGCATTTGCTCTACGGAGCTTCTAGATTTAAGGTTTTCTAAAACGCCTCCAAGTCCTGCTGCCTTGGGCTGGGAGTAGGGCCTAAGGAGCAGCTTTGCACCAGAACCACGTGGAGGGAAGCAAGCGCTGAGTTGGTCTAGCTTGAATGCTCTGGCTTCCTCCTAAATCCTGATTGTAAGCTGTGCTTAGGCTTGTGTCCTACTAAAGCAAAGCCCTCCGTGGCTGTGGCCATGTCCAAGTCCAATGACCCCAAAGACCCAACTCTCCAGCTACTGATAGGAGCTTAATGGCCAGCGTATATACATCTGGGGACCACCGCCAGGTTTGTTTTGCTCGTCACTGAGATGCCACTGGAAAGAGCAGCGTGTTTCCAAGCATGCTGATGTGGGGGAGGACTGCTTGGCACAGAAGGTCATTTTTTTTTTTTTTTTTTTAAGGAAGCCCACGTTGAAATATTGATAGAAAAAAGAATGTAAATTGTGCTGTGTTGGGTGTTTACAGGAAATATATAGTGAAAATACTGAGGGGCTTTCCTCAAACAACTGCCAATGTTGTTACGAGTGGAACAGTTGGGAGAAGAAAAGAATGAGGCACTTAAAATTTTCTATTACCAGCATTGGCTCCAAAGAGATTTTTTTTGACTTGCTGTTTCACTTTTTTCTTCTTGCTCGTATTTCATTCCCACTGCTAGGAGGGAGCTCATTGAAGAGGGAAAGATTATCTGGAACTAGAGATAAAGCGGCCAAACCAAAATGTTTTTAATTATCTGGGGAAGAATTTAGCTTTAAATTTTGAGCTTTCCATTAAGCTAGAAAAATAACTTAGGTTGATGCAGCTTCACCACCAAACTTACCTTTGCATCAAGCAGCAATGAAACTTCCTTTGCTGCAGTCGGGTAAACCAGCGTCTTCCCTTTAAGAAGGTAATTGGGGCACAGATTAAGTTACTTACTTTGCATACAAGAAACCTGTGGGAAAGCCAAGAATCTCTCCCGAAACTCCCAATTTCTGGTGAGATCTCTCACCTGGAAGACTTCTGTACCTGCTCTGTCTTACCAGCACTCCAGGGCAGACTATAGGAGTTGTGTTCCCTAAGGGCTCTTGACTGAAATTCCCACCGACCTCCATATTTTTTTAATATTTTTTTTTTTCCTAAGTGATGTTTCCTGCTGCTTTCCCCTTCATTCCTTCAGGAGGAACCATTCATTTGGTAGCCCTGAGCATTTGCTGCTTAAAATGCTGCAGGAGCCCTGAGTGAGGAAAGAAGCTGTTTGCTTCTAAGATACCAATGAAATTAAATCATGCAGCAACAATTTTCATAATTTTCACTCCTCCGTGTGGTTAACCTGCCAGTGCTGTGGGGCTCGCAGCGTGGTGCAGGGAGAATCACATGGTTCCTGCAAGAAGAATTTGCCACCAGAAGCAATAGCCAGAGCCGTTAGAGTAGCACCGGGGGACGAGTAGGGTTTCACCGGCACCTCATGGCTGGAGCACGGGAGTAGAAATAATAATTCTGAGGTGGTGGTGTAGCTCTTGCGGTGAGTTTGCTGCCTGAAGTCAGGCAAATGACCTTGTTCTGTATTCATCTGTTCACCAGTGGATGCTCTTGACCTCTCGAAGGGTTTGTTGCATATTATTTTGAAAGTACTGGCTTAGGTGTATGTCGAGGTGGTGTTTAACGTGCTGCCTTGGGCTGCGTTCAGGGCGCAGGTTTCTGACTTCAGCTTTGCTGTCAGCCCTGACATCTCGGAGGAGCTGGTGGTCAGTGCTCACCTGCGTCGCAGTCGTTGCACAGAGATCCAGACAAGGAGAGATGGTATGACCTGTCTGGCAGGGTGTGATATTAGAGAAATAAAAATTTCAGTTTCAGAGAAGAAAGGAAACCCTTCAGGAGGCTGCAAACGCTGCGTTTTGAATTGCTTACCACTATAGCCTTTCACTGCGGGTGTTCTCTCCTTCTCCTCCCCTGGCCTTTGTAGGAAACGTGACTGTCCTGTAGCACTACCGGCAAAAAAAGTGTTTTGGGGCCGCGGTTCCTCGGAGAGGCAGGCGTGTCTCTTGTGATTTGAACTCTCCGGTTTGCTGTATGGTTGCTGTTGGTATCTGACCCACTGTCTGTCTTCCTTTGGAGGACCCAGGGGCTGAGTCCCCTGTTACAGGCGTGTAAGGCTGTAACGGTTTGGGTAGTTGGGTGGTAGGGCTTGGTGCAGCGTCCTTGTTGACGATGCTCTAATGAAATGTTTATCCAAAAGGCAGGAGGGGAGAGAAGCAGTTAT
>NW_009627303.1:47933-51111 GCF_000690535.1 Cariama cristata | reverse complement strand
GAAACTCCGATTCTAGGCTCTAGTCTTCTTAGCACGAAAGACCCTCTTGTCTTGATGTACCCTGTATTAATTTAAAAAACAAAAAAAAGAAACAAAACACAAAACCTTACAAACCCCAGGAGCTCTTGATCCAGAACAGGCCTACTGTTCCCATCTGCAGCCCAGAAGAGGAGTTTGGTTTCCCATTTTCCCAAGGGTATTGCAGATTGCTGGTGGGAGCAGCTTGCGTGACGGTGGAGGGGTGGGGAGTGCCTTGGCAGAGCCGGCGTGGTTACGTGCTCGGCAGTGACACGGTTTAGGAAATGACTTGGAGCGTGTTCCTCTGGGGAGGGCGGGAGGGGGACGCTGCCGCCCTTCTCACCAGGTCTGGGCTGCGGGGAGGGAGGGAGGGAATGGACCTAGACTTTTTGCGTATGGTCAGCCCCATGGCACATCCGCGCTTTGGGCAGCCCCCCTGTGTCCTCCGCCTTGTTCTCCCTTGGGGACGGTTGAATTCCTGTGCCTTTCTTTGCCTGCTGCTCTTGCCTGTCCCTCAATCTGTCACCTCCTGCTCTCGGTGCCTTTCTGGCTGTCTCTGGACGGTGTTATGGCTGGCGGTTGCCAGTGAGCTCTTCCCCTCATCGAGGAGCAAGTGATGAAGACCTGCTCTGCTGCGTCCTCCAGACCTTGGGGAGATGCTGGCCAACAGCAGAAACAGCAATACAGAACGCGTGTCTTTGGCTGCTTTGTGTCACAATCCTGAAGGTGATGCCTGAAAGAGAAGTCAGTGAATTCTTCATTGGTGCTCGTTGCTAGAGGATGGGTTCAGCAAAAGGGCTGCAATGGACTGGGCATCTATCGTTTTGTGGGGCAGGAATAGCACAGATCGGCCTTGGCCCTTGTAGGAAGCAGAAGGAGTAAATTTGGCAATTCCTCACCTTGCCATGGTGCAGGAGTTGACCCTTAATGAAATAAATAAATCGGGCAGCCACCTCCTTTGCAGGCTGCTTACGTGCTCAGATCCCTGCTATAGGCTTTCCTGCTTGGTTTCCAGTTCCAGCTGAGAGAAGATTAGCTTGGGGTGGGGAGGAGAGGGCTATTTCTGTCACTCTTCGTGCCACTGACTTGACTTTATGCTGCAAATGCAGGCGCTTCACCTAATCGTCTGGGCCCAATCCTGCAGGTACCTCCCCACAAGCAATCCAGTGAATGAGAATGATCTCCTTGACTTCAGAAGTGGCTGCTGACATACCTGGGTCTTGAATTTTACCTTTGCTTGAAAAATGCACAACTTAGTTGAGCAACTGGCGAACTCTTCTATTTAATTTCAAGATGTCCCACTCAAGGGTTGCTCTTCCATGGTTTGTGTGTGTTTGTTGGGTTTTTTTAAGTGGAATAAGCCCGAAGTCAATTGATGACACTTGAGTGAAGGACTCTCATATGTGTTTGTGTTCTGCTTCAGTGTCATGCTGTGCTTTAAGTAGTGCCTTGGGGAGATGTGATGGAGGATTTGCAGGTCTCCAGCTTCATTGTCTGGTAGGGAGATGAGGAGGCTCTCCAGCATCACTCAGCAATGTAGCTGTTTTAATGGATCCAGCTTCAACCTCAGCAGTATTACGGCAAAGTGTCTGCAAGTTGAGTTGTTTGTAGGAAGGTCGAGGGGAGCAGCTCTGAGCGTCTGCTGGAACAGGAAAATAAGTGTACTTGGTTTTCTCCTTTGCGGGATGCAAGTGCCAACCTCTAAACATGGCATGGGAAGAAGGGTGTGTGTAGGGGACAAAGGACCCCTCCAGGCAGGGCTGGCGGTACGGGGTAGGCACCTTGTTGCAACCACTGGCTAGGTAAACCCTCACTTGACAGCATCACCGTCTCTTCTGGTATTGCAAATGAGTCACCAGTGCCCTGAAAGTCCTTTTGAGCTTAGTGAGACGAATCTTGTACTAAGGTGAGACACAATGTACAGGAAATGCAAACTTTTCTTTTCAAAAAAAACTATTGTGTTTGCCAACACTTGCATGCCCTTTGTAGGTCCTGCTCTTTGACACAGTTGGAGTGGGTCTTTCTCTGCCACAGTGCTGAGAGCATGGCGATGGCACGAGTGCGATAAAATAGCGAGCGTTTCGCCATCATTTTGGCCCCTGAAACAGTCGCCCGTTGTCCCTGCGGGGCCGGGGGCCGCGTGTGTCTGGCAGGATGTGCTCGGCACGGCGGCAGGCAGATCTGCTGAGCTCATGGAAACTCAGCTCGGTCAAACATGAGGAATGGCACCTTTTTTTTTTTTTTTTCTTCTCCTTTAAATAAAACGGAAACCAAAATGTGATGCCTTGCAAACCACAGACACCCACACAGCCAGCTTCTCTGTCACTTTGCAGGTAAACAAATGGTGGGACCTGAAACCGTGCTATAGTTAGACTGACCAGTTTGTGCAGTGAGGAGTCAATGTGCCTTTTTTTGGTACAGAGAAGAAACTAGGTCATTGGAAAACAGGCAGGCAGAGTGACAAAGCCGAAATCTTTCTGAGGCTCTGGGGTCCGTGGAGGGTGTGAGAGGACTTGTACCTAAGTCTGGGAGAAGCTGAGCTCTGTCTCCCTCAGGAAGACCTCTCAGGGTGACCTCTCTGCTCCTTTAGAGATTCATCTGCTGTTTGGGTTGAGGAGATGCTGATGTCTGGTACTTCCAGAAGATGTCTCTTGGTGTTCGTGGATCTCCCCTCTCCATTTTGTTCCCCTCTGTAAGCCATTCAAATCTCTCTTTTTGTTCTGTTTGTGAGAGCAGAGGAGCTGCTGGAGGATGAGGTGCATGCAGGAAAGCTTGAAACATGGGCAAGGAGAGCAAGCCATGCTTCTCCTCTCCTTATAAATCAATGTCCTGTTGCTCTTTCCAAGGTGCAGTCCTCATACCAACAAGAAAGCTTCCAACTTTTTTTGAGTAAACAGGGAAACGCTGAAATAAGGTTTCTTTGCTTTAATAAACCTGCAGAATTAGGTCCTCATTTCTACTTCAAGTATGATTTGGAAAATATTTGTTCATCTTTCAGCGAACAATGGCAGAAGTGGCGTGGAAAAGGAGCAGGGTGGGAGTGCCGTGTGTGGTATGCCGAGAGGCATTTCCTCCCCTTATCTCCCCTCCTTCGAGGTATTGTAAGCGGGACTTCAGATCTGCAGCATGTGTTACTGGAGCGGAGAGCGCCAAAAAAGAT
>NW_009627303.1:37633-47919 GCF_000690535.1 Cariama cristata | reverse complement strand
GCAAGGGGAAGGAGCCGTGCTGTGCCGAGCCAAGTTCACGAGAGGTGGTGAAGAGCTTTCCAGCCAAGTGCCTGTGCTTGGAAAGTGCGTCTTACCTGAAATAAAAGCTTTTTGGAGAGTGGGCTGCATTTACGCTGCTCTTGTCAGTAGGGTTTGTGGGGGCTGTGGTGAGTCCCGGCTCATGGGGGCTGCAGGCAGGGGTCAGGGGGAGCCACGTGGGGCTCTCGTGCCGTGGAGGAACTGTGGCGTGCTTCCCTCGCTTTCCAATGCTAAAGTCATGAGTTGATATTTTCCATCTCAGGCAAGTGTTTGAATTTCTAGGTAGCATTTCTCTTACGAAAAACTTTGCAAGGATTTGGGTTTTTCCCTCTGTGGAACTAAAGCTTTTCTTTTTTTTTGCAATCTGAAATTCTTACGGGATGGAGAAGGTTTTAGGTTTGGGGGGGTTTTTTTTGTTCAAGTCTATCCTGAAACCCTCAAAATAAGGTTTGCAGGTTCTGCTGAAGCTGCCCTTGGCCTTCTGTTGGCCATTTACTGGATAAAGCGACTGCTCGCGGGATCCGCCTGTGTGCTCTGGCTGAGTTTGTTTGTTTTCAGTTCTCAAACCAATTATCTCGCGGTGGAAATGGTCTGCCTCGCTGTCAGTCTGCTGAGATATTTATAGGTAAGGTCAAACCCCTGTGAAAGGTCTGTAGCAATGTTTGGAAGGAGTGGATGTCTCAACGTTGCAAAATTCACTGGGACATGGTGGATGTGCTGCGTGGCATGGACATTTCCCTGCAGCTCCTCACAGTAATGCCCTCCCGATTGGGCTCCTTCACCCTCTGAAGAGGGATGAAAGGTGGCTTTTCCTGGCTTGGCTGGATGGGGTAAGGTTTGGTATGCCCACCTGGGTCAGGCTACCTCTCTTCTGCTCTTTTTCCCATAGATGCTTTGTGTCCATTGCTTACGAGACTGTTGCTTCCTCTCTTTTGGAGGAGTGCTTGTAAATACTTAAGCTCTTCACAGCTCTTCACAGTCTCCCTTCCTCATCAACTTCTTTTTTTTTTTTCCCTCCACCCCCCCATCCAAGCTGGCTGAACCATAAGAGCTCTCGTCTCACACATGGTTAGTTGCAGCTTACCTCGATTTGGCTCGCTCACCTTACCATTCGATGGGTCTGTTTGGAAAGGACTCGTTCAATTTGCTCGTGACATTGGCTTCGTTTCAAATGCACCTTTCCCTGTTGGACTGCTCCTTAAATCAGGGACGTCTTTCCTCCTCCTGTGCAGCAGATGACCGGGCGGCTGCCTGTGGGTTCCCCGGTTGATCGCTCTGTGGGTAGTGCTGCTCAGAGGTCTCTGATGTCGTGGTCACACTGAGAGTCTGGGGCTGTGATTTAACTGCCCCCATTGCTTGTGGAGCCCATACAGCAAAACCAGAATAAGCTAGTGTGTGGTGAAGAAAAAAAAACTGAAGGAAAAGAGAAGTGAGCACAAAACCCCATGTTTTTAAGTACCTGAGGCAGTTTAAGTGTTAGTAATACCTCCCTGGGAGCCACGTCCTATCCGTCTGCCCTTGGCTAGGGCTGGGGTGAGAAGGGGCTGATGGATGAAGTAGAAGAGCGCAGATGATGATGCTGGTGGGTAGAGCTCCTCTGGGAAAACCTGCCTGGCCTCGGGGCTCTAGACAGGTAGCCCTGTGCATCTCCAGCCTCTGGGTTATTTGTGCCAGGATGGCCTCGTCTGGTGTCTGTGGCTGCCCTGGGCTCTCTTGGTCCCCTCTGCGCTGTGTTTTGCTGCTCGGACTGAAATGCTTCAGGGAGGCGGCTGCTGGTGTGCGTCAGCGCAGCCTGGTCCTGGCTGTGGTGTTGGGGACAGCTGTAACGAGGGGTGATGGTAACGCTGGAATGGCCCAGCTGGGGGGCAGGATGTGTCGCAGTACTTGATTCTCTCCTGAGTTGTCTGAAGAATGATATCAAATACTACAGAAGATCTTTGCTTATTAAGATTTTCTTCTGCTACATTGAACTATAGACGTGAATGAATTGCATGCTAAAAATACCGCTTAGCCAAGAGGGTTTTTCTTGGGTCTTTGGAGTGGGTGAAGGGTGGAATCACAAAGGCTGGTGAGAACAACCAAGCGATTAAAGCGCAATTAAGTGAGCTGTCTTTTGAGATGGTAGGTGTTGCCTGTCGTGTTTTCCAAAGGGTTGGCCTTAGTTGCTTGTCTGCACGGGACGGTGAGAGTTGATTCCTCACACTTTCCTCCTCATTTCAGGTTTCCACCAGATTCTCATCGGACGTTACGATGGGCCCTTCCCAGCTCGGCCGGAAGATGCTGGTATAGCAGCAGACAGCTGCGATCCACAGGACCTGCGGTGGGACGTCGTTTCCCGCTGGGACATCCTTCACCCCCTCTCCCTCGGCAGAAGCGATGGATGCCCACGTGGACCTCCTGACAGAGCTGCAGCTGCTGGATAAGGTGCCCACGCTGGAGAGGCTGCGGGCAGCCCAGAAGCGGAGGGCTCAGCAGCTGAAGAAATGGGCACAGTATGAGAAGGAGATGCAGCACAAGAAGCGGAAGCATGAAAAGAAGAGAAATGCTGTTAACCGAAAGAAAGTGTCTTTTGAAGCCAGCGTTGCTCTGCTGGAGGCTTCTCTGAGGAACGACTTGGAGGAAGGTACGGCACTTGCATCTGGTAATTTCTTTGTCTGGCTATGTGTGAGGTCCATGTAGCGCTGTGGTGAGCAGAGGCATCTGTGTTGACGTCCATGGACTGGACTACCCTTGACGTGGTGTTGATCTCTAGAGTGTTGCCATCGCTGATATAGCTATGGGGTCCTTAGAGCACTGTGTGACACCGGCGTTACCTAGACTGACATCAGGAGTGGGCGCACAGATGCCAGGATAAAGCAGGAGTTACGACTGAGATTTGAGGAAAGGAGGCGACTTTCATCTCTTTTCACACTTTCTACTTACAGAAGGTGTGAAACACTTCTTTGCCTTCTGGGTGTGCCTCTCTTAGTGGTTTTATAGAAGTCTGTCGTAGGGATTTACATGTCAGTGTAAACCTCTTCAGCTCCCCTGCTTGGGGGGGATGGATTGAGAGCTACATGGATGTACGAGTTTTTTCTCTATTCAAAATACTGAAAAGCATGGCTTTGCTTAATGCTTCCTATAGAACAGAACTGCAAATTGTTCAGAAATTGGTTTAATTGCACCATTTCAAAGTAGATCAAAGTGCTTTGCTTTCCCTTCAAAATCTGAAGGGAGGAGTTAAAAAAAAAAAAGTCTAAAATTCAACTGCCATTAGCCTCAGCACAGCATGGGGGGAAACCTGTAAGGTCTGGGGAGCCAGAGCTTATTTCTCTGCAGAGAAGTAAAAACATTTCTCGGGGTTGCTACTCTGCCAGGTAGTGAAATTGGTGTGATCTTCCCGGTGCCCTGGTATGGCAGAAACAAGGGAGATGGTTAGGAAACCTGGCCCGTTGAGTTGCATCTCTGGTAGTGAATGTTGCTCTTGTTTCCAGCTTATTTTGCAAGAAGCAGTGTGTACTTCCCTGGTACATGGGTGGAAGGCAAGGACCTCATCTTGTGAGGAGTCTCCCCAAAGTCACGTCCGTGTCTCTGAGAAGGCCTTTTGTGCATCGTAACTTGTCCTCCTGTGCGTGTTTTGCACCTGTTTGGAAATGGAGCACTTCGGTGGCGGACGGTGATGCTTGCCTGGGCAGTGTGTTACAAGTGTTTGCCAAGCCCTGCTGTCTCTGTGGTTTTGCCTGCATTTGTAAGCCTCTCTCTAGGAGAGCAGACCTGTGATAATGCCCTGGAAACTGCAAGCTTTTATTTGTTTCTTCCTCGCTTTAAAGGTTTAACAGTTGCTTCCAGCTCTTTACTCTAGTGAACCTGTGTTTCTCACTCTGAGCCGTTGTGGTCTTCTAGGAGAGCCCCAACAGTGAGACCAGCTAGAACCCTCCTGTGAAATTGTGTCTGTTGGCATTGCCTGAGATGACAGATTTACGACTTGTATCGCCTCTGCCTGTGCCGGCAGATACTTGGTGGGGTATGGCTTTGGGTTTTGTACCCAGCTGCCCACCTGTAAGTGAAAGGTCGCAGCGCTGGGGTGGATAACGGGCATTTCGGCGTTCTCCTCTTCGTGCAGCGATGGTACCTCTGCTCAGCACTTGGGCTGGAGGGTGTGATGGGGCCAACGGGTCTGCGAGAGACCCAGCCTTGGTTTGCTTTCTGGCTTTGGATCTGGGCAGTTTGGAAGGAGGAAAACTCCTTCACTGTCCGCCTTGCAAACATTTTCTTATTTTGTGAGAGATGCAGAAGTGGCGAAGGCGTTTGCAAACACGGCACTGATGGAGGGTGGATATGCAGTGAGCAGGCAGGGCTGGCGAGTGTTCGGGCAGTGACATTAACATGCCGGTGTCAGGTCCTGTAGGCGACAGTCTTACAACACATGTGGACATGGATACTTTGCTGTTGGGAGTGTAGGAGCTGAGCTTTCAGCTCACAGCTTCACTCTTTTCCTCCTGTAAGGGAAAACCCGTTGCTGCAGGTCTCTTTTGGTACTATAATTGTGTTGACCTCTTTCCGTAGGCAAGCCCAGGTAGCGAGCTTTAGCCATCGATTGCTCTTTCCGATGGGATGCTGGCTACACCGAATGTGATAAAGGCACTTCCCTGCTCGGTGGAAAAATCCACCTCTCCACCCGCTGGAGAGGGCAGGGGCACCATCCCTGGTGCCACAGGTGCTTCCCCTGTGTAGCTGGATTTTTCAGATGCCTCAAGTTTTAAAATCTGATTTGTTTTGTGGTCAACTAATTTAAGTCCTAAAAATAGTGTGTGGGCAGGTTCTGTCTTTGTGGGACCAGTATAAAGGGGAGGAGGGGACACAGTCAAACCCAGATACCAAACTGGGAAAATTCCTTATCAGGTACCCTAGACCAAAGTGAGGGAATTTGTGGGCTTTTGGAGGTCCCCAGTGATTATTTTGGTGTATGAATCATCTTTTGTTTCCATGTGGGAAGTGGAGGGGGAGGTGAATTATAAATGATTAAGACGTTGAGAAGCACGAGGAAGGTGAGAGAGCTGGAGTGCAGTTGGCACGCGTCACCTCCGAGCTACCTCTGAGCAGGCATGCCATTTCCATTCCTTGGTACTTTTCTCTACTTTTGTATTTATTCTTAACGTTGTCATTCCTGAAGAGGGAGAGGGGGTGGTAGTAGGTGCTGTGCAATTGAGGAAAAAAAAAGCAGAGTTGGATAGCGAGTTGGCTCTTGTCCGGACGGTGTCTCGTGCTGTGGCGTAACCTGCAGATGGAGGAGGATGGTGGGTCCGAGCCCTGTAGGATGGAGCTGGTGGGCCCAAAACCCTGCCCTGCTCTTCAGGGAGCAGCCCCGTGTCCCTGAGAACCTGGATGTGCTGATCTCGCTGTCCTTTCCCTGTGCCTTGCCCAGATATAAGTGAAAGAGCAGAACTTGTTTTGCTCAGCTCACGTGCACCCCTGGGTATCTGCAGCACCTTCCCTCATCCCTGTTTCCTTCTGCCATTGATGGCATGGCCACTGGGCTGAGCCACCCCGGCTTCCCACCTAGCCTGTGACCTCTCTGACTCTGCAAATGTGACAACCTCGGAGAAGAGGACTTCTTTCCCATGTAAGAAATGCAGGTTTGTCCACAGGCGACTGGGCGTGTTGCAGAATTGCAGTGTCTCGGTGGTGGTGAAGCAGGACTGAAGGCAAGGGCTCCTAGGGAGCATCAGCCCTGGCATGGGCAGGAGCTGCACAGGGGTGACGGCTCCTGCCTGCTTGTTCCTTGCATCTTCTGCAACAGATCTGTCAAAATATCCCAGGTTTAACAAACAAGCTGCTATTAAAAGCTCTTTTGGATCTCTGCTGACAGAACGAGGGTAGGGAGCACGCTGCAAACATGCTGGTGGCAGATGTGAGCGGACAGGCACGCTGGGGAGAAGTAGGTGATGGGCAGTGACCCCAGACCGAGGGTAGCGGTCCTCCTGGGCTGCAGTGTGCTGGCTGGGACCTTCGGTTTGGGAAGCTGAAATATCTACAGACAGTTCACGGGTAAGCTCCAAGGTGAGAGCAGAGCACTCCCTTTTGCCATACTGGACCCGCTCTGCTCTCTCCCACGGAGGAGCTGGGAAGGGCGTGCTGCGGAGGGGTGTCAGGCACAATCACCGTTAGAAGTGGAAATATGTTCAAGCCCTCACCCAGTCCTAGGCATGATCTGAGCTGGTTGCAGGGGGACGGTGCCAAGGGGAGGATGCTCGGTCCACACAGAGCTCACAGGGAGCGGCAGTGTTGTATACAACCTCTGGGCTGTTCTAATGGCTGTGAAGGAGAGTGGCTTTATAATGCAATAAACCAATGCTTATAAAAGCTACCATACTAATTGCAAAGAAATTGTAAGTGCTGCTGAAGGCTGTGAGCCTCCCTGCAAAAGGTGATGGACTGAAACCATGGGGAGGAGGCTGGTCCTGCCATTCCCAGGGCAGCACCTTGTCCCCAAAAGCTGCCCTGGCTGCTCGTGTCCAGGTCTTTCTACATCGCTGAGCTCCTATAAAAGCAGCCCCAGAGTGCAGGGAGAGGAGCTGATGTTCTGTAAATTGAAAAAAAGAGATCCCATAGGTGGGTAAAGTGGTTGCCTGTATAGACGCGTGGCATTTGCTGCCTGGAAGTCCCTTTGCACACCCAGCCCGTTTGCAGCGGGAGCTCCCACTTGAATGACAGAAGCTGGAGGTGTTCACGTTAGCTGGGGAGTGAGCTGTGTTCCCTTCAGTGAACCAAGGGAGAAATAAAGCCCCCGAAGGACTGATTCACCTTCCAGCAGTGCTGGCGGTGCCCTGGTTTCTCTAGCTCTTGATGAGAGCTGTCTTCCCGCGGGCACCCCCTGCCCCCCGGCCGTGGCTCCGGGAAGCATCGCTGCAAAATCCTTCAGCTCCCACCTTCTGGCACTACATCCTGCAGGCAAAACTTTGTCAGAGTGCTGCATAGAACAGCGTTTCTGCAAAAGTTTAACCATGCAGATCCTTGTGGCTGGCGAGCCAGAAAGTGAACGAAAACTCAGGTTTGATGACCTTGGACTTGGCACCCAGCAAAACGGTTCCCGTTAGCGGAGCAGCAGGCGCAAGCTTGGGGCTGGCTGGGTCCTGCTCCAATGTGGAGAAGATTTCCTCAGGGAAGGTATAAGTATTGCACAGCTTATTCATATAAATACATTCCCCATGTTTCCCTTCGTGCCGACCCTTAAATCTCCTGTAAATGTGTGGTAACGACAAGCATGGTAAACCCTTTTAGGAGCTGTCCCGAGGCAGCTCCTACTGCGCTCCCTTTCCACCTCGCTGGAATAAAACCAACTTTGTCATTTGCAAAGGCACTTTAAAAAGAGGCCCTAATTAGTGTCTATAAATTGCTGTCTTTAACCTTTCCAAGTTGATGTGATCTGTTCCCTTGTTACTAAAAACCTTTTATGAGGTGCCTTAATTTTCCACCCACATTATTAGTCTCCTGAAGCTTTTTACATGGGGTTCCTGTGTCCAAGTCTATCAGCAAGTGCATTTATCTGTCTGAGAAAATTTTTCTCCTGGGTTTCATGCCCTTTGAAGGGCTCTGGGGGGAAAAAAGTGAAAAATATCTTTTATCGCCAGCAGTCTGAGTGTATATCTGGATATTTGGGGAATGACTCGAGTCAGAAATGAAAAGCTTCTGTTCAATAGAAAAGACATTTCTTGAGTTTTAAACTCCATAGGTGCGGAAAGGAAAGCCGTCCTCTTTGGGGAGCTGTGTGTGGGAGCCCTTGGCAATGATGGATTTTGTTAATTTTGTTAATGGTGGTTGATATGGCTTCCAAAAGCAGAGTCACATATTTGGCCACATTTAACTTGGCTTTGTCATGCAATCTGGATGCGATGCCAAAGTGGGGTGGCTTGCATATGGCAGCCAACTAGATGGCATCTGGGAGCACGAGCAATATTGAATATGCAACTTTCTCTGTTGTCATAACAAGTAAATAATGTTTCTTTTTTTTCTGACTTCCTGGAATTTCAATCAAGTGGGAAAATTATTTCCATTTCCATAAGAGCTTGAAATGCCAGCTTTTCGGTTTGGAAATTAATGCTGAAAGTCCTTCTTAGGTTTTCCCAGTATGAGACCCTCTCTCCCCCCAAATCTGGAGTCAACTTAAACATTTTGTTTCAAACCCTTTCTTTAAACAAAAAAGTTTGATCAGAAATACTTTTTTTAAAAAAAATTATTTTTTAAGTAATAAAACAAGATATTTCCTTAACTTCAGAATGTGTTTTATAAAATGTGACACCAGCTGTTGTAGAAGAGCTTTGGTTTCAGAGCTTTGGTTTCAGCAGTTCAAGCCTCTTCTTAATCCCTTCCAGAAGGATCGAGGTGTCTGTTCTCGGGGCGCTGGCTGTTCCATGTATTGAGCATCGCTGCTTGCTGTTTCAAGACGTGCGAGTTGAGAAACAGGCTCTTTCCATACCTACAGACCATAAACTGCATCTTTTGAGTTTCTTGATTCACAGCACAAGCAGTCTCCCTCCTGTGCCCCGTGCAGTGAGCAACTGCTTTTCTTGATGAAAACAAGAACTGAAAACGTGCATGCAAATGCACTCTGACTGTCCTTGCTAAGAAACGGTGATGTAGGGATCCTGGCTGGAATTTTTTTGATCAAAATTTAAACATGCATACACACACACCCCCGCCCCAACCTCTTGCAGGCCCAGCTGCCCACCCCCACCTCCGTGGGCACATCTTTCCGCTTGCACCTCGTTTCAGCAGAGCACACGTTCTCAGCTTGCGTGATGGAAATGGGCTGGTTTCACATCGTTTCGGTTTCTGGCTCTTACACGTTGCCACCTTCTGCCATTTCTGATACCACTGAAAATATTTCTTATGTACCTTGTCATAATATTACAAGATAATGAGTAAAGATTGGATTCAGATGACTTGTCCCTCCGGTAAGGACGGTCTGTTTGGTTTCACGGTGTTTTAAATCAAAGAGGGATGTCCAATGACTGTTGCCAATCTCAGATTTTGTTTCGTAGTAGAAGTGGCTTAAATCACTTAATCGGCTTCTAAAATCTGGCTACAATGTGTTTTGGAGGGGAAACTCAGAACCGGTGTCTCCTTGGTTGCATGTACCCCTAAATCAAACTGGGCATTTCTCTGGTTTATTACTGTTGTCGGTGGTTGCTTCTTAACCCAGCTGTGAGTAAGGAGTATTCCCTTTTGAAAGGAGATCTGGACAATGGGGAGTAAAGGCTGAAACTCTTAGGGTTGTGCATGCAAGGTGCAGTAGGTAGGATATATAAGGTCACCATCTGCTCTGTAAACCCTGCCCGGCCAAATCCCAGCAGGGAGAGCTCAGAACGCAACGGCCGCCTTCGCCAGGAACGTCAGGACTTTTGTCAGCCAAAGGCAGATTATCGATGGGACCTTAATTCAACCAGGTGTCTGGAGATGTTCGTGCATACAATCAAGTGCTAAATCGCTGGCATTTAACCTTTCCCTTCCCTGTCCTGGCTGCTTTGCTTCCAATGATGTGGAGGCAGCCTTGGATGGCTGCTTATTATCCGATATCTACAGGCTGCCAAATGTCGAAGCCAGAACTTCCCAATCTGAGCCTGATAATACTTGCTGGCTTTTTCTAGCCAGTAACTTCCCACTTTGGTTGTCCTTGTGATTTCCCTGGGGAGATCACTGCCTGCCATCCGTGTGAGGGGGAATGAAGGCATGGATATGGGTCGCATCAAGCACTGAAAGCAGCACGCTTGGTTGCCAGCGGGGTGGGATAACGGTGTGGAAGGGCTGATGCTACAGCCCAGCCGGCTCCTTGCTGCGAGGGGCTGTGACATGGGGTTTCTTGCAGGTAACTGGCTGTCTTCCAGGTGTGTGCTCTTTCCTATGCTCCTGTTAACCGTGTGTTTTGTCCCACTCCAATAACAAGAAACCAGAGAGTGTACATAGCAGCTCAGTCGGGGACCTCTGGTATCTTTTGCGTAATAAGCAGCGGCAACCCGGAGTGAAATATCGTCTGTTTTCCCACCTTGGCCATGGCCTCTGGTAGCCAAGGCTCTGTCTCGCTGCGGTGCTGTGTTGTGATATCTAATCCAGTTCTGCCAAAAGGACGTAAGACATTAGCCTGATCACTCCTGAGAGCTCTCTGGTACCTGGCATTTTGCAGCATCATCCTGTTTTCAAGTGTATTCTGTGGGGAAAAAAAAAAACCAAAACCAAAAAAAACCAACACACACCAGGAAAACAGGCAAAAA
>NW_009627303.1:18024-37595 GCF_000690535.1 Cariama cristata | reverse complement strand
CAAGTATCAAACTCTTCTTTGCAAATTAATATTTTTGGAGGTGAAGCCTTCTTGCAGGGCTGAACCTCAGGTGGCTGCTTTACTCTGATGCAGTTGAAAATGTGTTTCCAGACAGGAAGGACTTGCCTGTAAGCTGTGGTTGCAGGCTCTGCTTTCTGCCCCTTCTCCTGGTCAAGGCAAACTTGAAAAGTGGATTAAATCTTTCCCCCCCCCGATTTAAATTCCTGCCTTTCTGGATTCGGGCCAGCGCCGAGTTCAGCTGGTGTAGATTTCTTCCTCCTAGAATCATGGAAAATAGAGGTTGAGAGGGCCTGGGGAGGTCATGTAATCCAGCTCCTGCACCAAGGCAGGATCAACTGTATCTAAAATGCTTGCTAATGAGGTTGGAGTTAGGTATCTTAGTGTATTTATAGGCATCTCCACCACACAAGAGCACATATACCTGTGCAAGTGGCCCTGCTTCTCATTCAGTTCTACATATTTTTCCTACTTGCTTGTATTTATCCTCCTTTGTTTTGCTTTGCATCCCATCCCTACGCTTATTGACTACGAGTTTTCCTACTTCCGTGAAGAATGCTCTAATTCTTTCTCTAACAGCAGTTGCTATGGCAGCTAGTGCAGAGCTGTTTTTACATACGCTTTCACTGCTTGGTTTTTTCCTCTGGAGCCTGTCCAGATCTTTGGGAAACCTTATCACCCGCTGCAAATGTCTTGACAAAAAGAAAAAAAAATCAGATTCTACCACAACTGTTAAAAAAAAGTCTCCTAAGCCTTGCCGACCCTCTAACCCATCACCCAAAGGATGCTAAATAGGCCAGGAAGCGAACTGTTTAATTCTGTTTGCGGATGCCTTTGTAATCAAGAGCCAAGATGCAATCAAGCACCCTGCACTCCTTTTAATTCCGGGAACAAGAGCCCATGTGCAAGGGCTCAGCAAGCGGATGCCGTTTCCACTGAGGTCCCTGTAATTTGCAACTGCTTATTGCTGAATTTGGCCTCTGGATTCCCTAGATAGCGTGAGGTAGACTGGCTGTCAATGTTACTCATGTAGGAAACTGCCTTTAGTTGCTCTATTGTGTTTCTCATGCTCTGTATACGTTTTAAAACAGTTTGCCACATCTGTCAATTTGGCTGAGGATTTCAAACTAGATCTCAATTCCCTTTTTCCTGGTGGTCTCATCTGCTCTGCCTGGTTTTGCCTTCAAAGTGGTACAGAGGAGTGGTCCCTGCCTTGACTGCAAGAGCACCAAGCTCTGAATTGCAATGGGAAATGTCCAAAGTCTCATTTATCTTCATGTGCCTTTACCTGCACTGACAAGAGAAATCCTGTTAGTTTTAAAAAAAAAAAAAAATCAAACCCCACAACACCCTTCCCTTGGAAAAAAAAAACCCAGCTCACCCACCAAACCAAAAAACTACTTTTTTTTTCCTCCTAAGGGCTACTGCTATAGTGTTCACCTCTAAAAAGGGGAGACTAGAGCAGGGATTGACCTGAAAGTCGACCTCACACCATTCTCTTTGGTTGCACCAGCTCTGTTTTAACCCGGTTGGCAGCTGATGGTTTCCGCAGTAGAGAAGCGTTATCTGCACACAGCTTGTATTTTGTTCTGTGTTACACCTACAGCTGTCTGGAAACATCCACATTTTCAGTGGGTGGGGGAGATTCTGGCACCTTCAAAGTATTTCCACTCTGGTCAGACCAGCAAAGGTTGGAGATCAAGTGCTGATACTTGCATGGTTCCGGATGAAATGATAAGGCTTGAACATAGTGAGACACGATGGCTTTGTGTATTCAAAGTCTTTCAAATTATCCAATCTGAAGGATTCTCTATGTCAAAACCATCTGTTTCAATAAAAGCAAAATTTTACCAGCAGAATATTATTGGATGAAAACCATGAAGTCCTTGCACAGGAACGGAGCAGGTCTGCTGCACCGAGGTTTCATGGCTGCAGGACATCTACGGTCTGCCCAACGGCTTGGGACATGGAAGTCACCTGGAAATCTGTACCAGCTCTCAGCCTCTTGGAGTTGGAAAGGAGCAATGACCCTGCAGTAAAGGACAGCCATTTCACTTGCATTAAGGACATGGAGAGAAGAGTACTTTCTGCATCTGTCTACCAAAGTTGGGTTTCATTCTCATGTGTTATCAGAGGAGACAGGTGACATCCAAACTGAGGTGCTGTGATTAACCCTCTGGAGAGTCCATCAGCTCTAGAGAGTCCAGGACCCAACTTAGCAGCCTGGGCCTGGACAACACGTAGCACTCCCACGGAGAGCGAGTTTCAACCTACTTAGGAGCTCAGGCTCTTTCCATGACTCTCAAACTTTTCAGACCTGGTTTATTTTTTTACTTCAAGATCCTGTCAGTTTGCCTTTAATTAGCAGGGCTCTGCGGGAACTTAAATGGGACTCTTCTTTTAATTAAAATTTTGGTTTGGTAGCCTGAAATAGTAGGCATTAGAAAGAGCCAGAGCTCCAGCGAAGGAGGACAGTCCCCGTGGATCTGCAGTGACATCCTCCTGGCTGTCAGGCAGTTGATCACAGGGTTTTCTTTCTTCCTAGAACTGATGCTGTCAAAACAACGATCCAAGTCCTGAATGTGACATGAAGCTCCAGTCTAGGCTGTAGCTAGTTACCTTCCAACCTGCTGCTGGATGCTCTGCCAAAAACACAACCTATCTGGGTTGGTAGGTGACGGCGGGTCATGAAGAGATGCTGGAAGTCCATTTTGCTTTTATTAGAAGGGCCAGTGAGTTTAAAATTTCATCTTAAAGGGCATCTAAGCAGGATTCCCTGTGTGCTTTCATAGTAAATTTATTCTTCCATAACTTTAATCATGCCCGATTTAAACCTGACCTAAATTATTCTCATCTATGGCAGTTTTCCATCACTCTTCAGAGCAAGGAAAACCGTCACTGAGTACTGATCAGCACTGAACCTGTAGTGTGGATTCAAGATTTGGGTCATCATTGCATTGTATCACTCGGTGCTCTAAGATTTCCCATACGTTTCGTAACAGGGATGTTTGCAGCATTGATCTGTCCAGTTATCCTAAGGGGAACAAGAGAGCAGGAAATATTTCTTGCTTCGTTTACATTCAAAGACTTATCTTCTAGCTGAAGGGCAATATTTGTTGACTGATTTCCTCCTGTGAAGAAGGATTGACAGCTTGAATTGCAGCTCGAGGTGGAAGGAGCCATGCCCAGAGCAGTGCAAGGGTGACGAGACAGAGGTCTGGCCATCTGGCTTTGCTTGGTCCTTGTATCATTCTCTTGGGTTTGAAAGCTTCCAGAAATGTGTTGCTCATTCAGCTTCCCTGGACCAAGCTCCGATAGGAGCACATTCAGCTACCACTAACTCGGGGCTTCTTGTGAATCCCTGAGCATTTTGGCGCAGATCTCTACAGATATTTGCATACTTTTACTGAAGTCAGTTTGGTTTGGTCACCTAATGCATTTGTGCTCCTTAAGAATACAGAGTCCATCTGAAAAATGCTCAGCTCCTT
This sequence comes from Cariama cristata, assembly GCF_000690535.1. Taxonomy (NCBI): domain Eukaryota; kingdom Metazoa; phylum Chordata; class Aves; order Cariamiformes; family Cariamidae; genus Cariama; species Cariama cristata. The sequence goes on along the minus strand of NW_009627303.1, from coordinate 34,089 downwards.
TCTGTTGGATGCTGGTGTAAAGACCACCTAGTTTTTTTTCGGCACTAAAATATACTGACGTGGCATTTTGTCTCCTTTGGGGATTGCCCTGATCAGCACCAGGAGTTCCCAGCAGCAGTGGAAACATCTCGCCTCTTTGCTGTGGGCAGGAGTGGTTCCCTGGGGCAGCCATTACCCAGTTCTGGAAACCGACCCCAGCTCTGTGGGCTCCCCACCTTCCTCCTTCCCTTCCCACAGGAAGAGCCTGTGGGTTTTCCAGCCGTGGAACAGGAAAGAAATGGGGATCCTGTTTACCTACCCACTGAGCTGCTCACATCTATGTAAAACTCCTGGTAACATGCCGCTTATCGCTGCGGTACCTCGTTTGCAAGCTGTCCTGTCTGCTGTGCCCTCTGGAAAGAGCTCCTCCATGGAGCATCGCATGTGGAGGTCCTGAGATGTCACAGCTGGGGTGCTGGAGAGGGCTTCAAAACCCAGCGGGCTGAGTCGAGGACTTAAGACACTGGTTGCTGTGTAACTGGGAGATGAAAATAACGGCTTGGTCACCCAGGTCGTTAACCTGAGCAAAAGTGTCATGGGCTAGGGGTGGGTATTTGCTTTGGAAAGAAAATGTGTCCCTGTGCTTCTGCATCATCCCCTGGGATGTGCACAGCTCCGGAAAGCAGCGGGACTGGCAGGAGCGTGTGGGGATGGGGCCAGGGCAGCCTTCTCCGAGACCACTGGGGGACCTTTTTGCGCCATCATCACCCCGGGGGAGTGAGTTGTTCCCGGGGAGTTTGGGGAGAGCGGGTGGGCGAGGGGCTCCGCGGAGCTTTTTGCCCTGGGTGCATCTCGCTGTGAAGGTGCTGGCATCACCTGGCCCTGGTGTTAATGAGAAGCCTGTGTATGGCAGAGGGTGTGCAGGGAGTGGTTAACGAGTGACCGGTGGAGCAGGAGCCCAGGCACCCAGCAAGTCACTGAGTGGCCACATTTGACTAAAATTAGGCCCTTGTAAGCAGTGGTGACAGCTGTGCGTAACAGGGAGCTAATCTCATGGAGGAGAGGATTTGCTGGAGGAGGTGATGGCTCCCAGGTGCCCTGGCTGGTGCAGATACCGGGATTCCCTTGGACAGCCATACATCTTGTTCCTGCAAGATTCAGCGCTGTGAGCATCATGGGGGGAGCACTGACATACCCTGCCTCAGTCCAAATGCTGGCTTTGATCAGGGACCGCGTAACATCACTGGCATGCATCCTCGGAGCAGGATGCTTGGGGACCCATGTGTGGGCACCGCCAGTGCCTGAACCAAATCCTTCCTGCGTGGCTCTTCCCGCTGGCTGAAATGGGCTGAGCCAAAAGCCTTGGGCTGGCAACGTGGCTTCGACCTGCCCGTAATCAGGACAAGCTGCCCCGTGCAGGGACAAAGGCACTGCCAACCGGCAACGAGCATCACTTATTCTATTTAATTAAGTTTTGGGGGGCTTTTTTTAATGACCTAATTTTTTTGGAACAGCTGCTTAACTGGGAAAGTAAACTGGGGGGAGGGAAGCTGTCCTTATTTAAAAGGGTCTACCCTTAGCCTGTAAATCTGGGCCAGATCCGCGGGTACATGCTGGCTGCTTTGTGTGACCCTGCTAAGGAAAGCAACCATAAATGTCACTTTATAGCTGTTCTGCTTTGCTCCATGAATCTGGATCAGTGTCTCTCTCCCTCCTAATCAGCTTAGTTTTCTTTTGATCTACTCCTATTAGGGGAAACCTAAACTGATTTAGCTACTGCCATCCATTTTCCATTCGCCTGATGGCTCTTTCCACACGGCCATGTCGACTCTACCTTAATTACTGTTGAGTTGTCTGATGCTGTGGCAGGTGACACTCTGGTGTATAACTTTGTAAATCTTAGCCAATATTCACTGGGAATTTTTTTGCCAGATGTTTTGTTTCATTTTTGGACAGATTAGTTTTAAATTGGCAAATGCACTAGATTTAAGGAGAAGCCAATTGCTACTAGCTGTCAAAAAGAAAACACTAATTATCAATCATGCTTTATTGAGCCTCTGTTGAACTGATTTGCCATAGAAAACATCATTTTCTTGTACTCTGTCTTCAGGAAATCTAATTTTTATGAGTTCTGCTCTCTCGATAATGGTGATTTATGCTAGAGCACAGAAGAGAGGAAAAATTAGTTTAGGATTAAAACCTGTGACACCCTGAATTTAAATCACCTGGTTGGAGGAGCAGGAAACCATTATCTGTGCTGATGTGCATAAAATCATTGCAGATACGCGTTCCTTGTCCCTTCTTCATGTAAACCCTGACTATGCACGTGATTTACAGCGCTTTCCCAGACGCAGCAGGGTTTAGTGAATGTGGTGGCTTGTTTGTTTGCTCTGAATAGGCCCTGGTTTTGAAAATGAGTATCCAGTTACTGTGAGTCAAGATAAGAAAAGATAAGAATAGTTGGGGGAAATTTCAGTGTTCCTGCCTTGCTCTGGGGCTCGGCCAGGGCTCCGCACTTCCCGTGGCTCAGAGCAGCAGCAAGGCACCGGTTTCCTCTGAAATCACCCGGGTTTTGCAAAGCTGCTGGTACGGTCGTTAAGTAAATCGGGTTTTAAGTGAGTTATTCTCTGCTGCAGTTGCGTATGATGTCTAAAATATATCTTGATCTGCGCCTGTTGTCTTTAAAACACTTGAATTGACTGCCTGGAAAGGCAGGTGGAGGCGAAGGAGCATCTTCCAAAGAGACTGATGTAGCCCCTTCCTGACTCCAGACTAGTTTCATTTTTCTCTTGTGATAAGTCAAACAGGGGTCAGCAGTTTTTATCAAGCTATTTTTCTTGTGAAAGGGAAGCATTATCTGTGAGAGGAGATGCGGTACTCGGTGTGCTATGGACACATGGGAGCTGATCCAGAAATGTGGCCAAATAGGACCTGTCAGTGGGTCAGCGTGGCCTGACCCCTGTCTCTTGCCGCTGGTTTAGTCCTGGGGGATGTCCTTCTCAACAGCAATTTTCTCCTTATTTCCAGCAAGAATATCGGAAAGGAAGGGATTGCCAGCCAAGAAGTTGGGGAAACCTTGTCATTCAAATTTCGTCCACTATCTAAAGAAACTCCTTGATTTAAATACTCTGGGTGGAGGAAGGAGAGACCAGATAGTTGCAAAGCATCTTGAAACTGCTGACAACGTAAGGACTTCCTTATAAGAGCTCCTGCTCCTCCCACAGTTCCTTGAAGAACCTCTTTCTAATGTTCTTGGAATCTTACTGCAGAATAGAATATCCAAGGGAGGGTTTGCACCTCTTGCCCAGCTGCTCTGGTGCTTGGGTCTCTCTGAATTCCCATCTGACCGGGGCTCTCCTGACTGGTGCTGGGGTGGAGGAGATGGCTTTGCCTTACATCTTGTCCCCTTCCCATGGTGACTCTGCAGATCACAGCTGCTGTGATTTGTTCCTCTCTGCCTGTGGTGGGGATGGGGCCTTTCCTGAACCTCACCTGCATGTGCTAAGCATTCATCTCCGCTTTTATGGTGGTTTAGTTACTAGAAATCCCTGGTGCGTATGTTCTCCTTTTTAATCTCTTTGATGCTGTTGTGCATTCCAGGCACGAAACACCTCAAACCAATTTAGTTTATTGGGTCTGTCTAGAGAAACAACCTTCTTGAGGAACAGCCCCACTGGGGAGCAAAACCTCAGCAGTGAAGAGGTTAATACGATCTGTCCCGAAACCCATCTGTGCCTCATGCCAAGCCTGATTGTCATCTAGCTCCTTTTAGCCCCCGCAGTTGTTCTGTCCCCAGAGCACCGTATGTGGCCATTTGATCTATGAGGGACGCACACTTGTTGGGAAACTGTCCCTTCCTTCAGCGCTCCTAGTGCCCTGTTAGGTGGAAGAGGTGACACCAGAGCCTGCCATTCCTTCTTCTGTCCTTCAACTGAAAGTAGGTGGTGATGCGTGGAGATCTTGGCCAGCAAAATGTGCTCCGTCCCTTAGTAACAGGTTGCACAGATTATGCAATTTATGCAACCAGGGCCCACTTTAACTTGCTTTTTGCTGGCGATCCCCTTCTTCCCAGGTGTGCCGTGGGTATGCTAGATGGAGGAAAGGTAATGGTCCTTTTGGGGCCCAAAGCCAAGCCAGAGGTTAGAGCTGTAAGAGCTGGCAGCAGGCAGGGCAGAAGAAGTGTGCAGCCTTCACGTGCTCAGTTTTCAAAGGGGAATAGCTGGAATTTGGTTCAAGGTTTGTAGGTCAGGTTTCCATTATACAACTGTACTGGTTGCAGCTGCTTGTGTGAGATCCAGACCTTGTTGGATGCTCCTGGTTTGGTGGGCTCCTTTCCCCGAGAATTATTCTTTATGATGAGATGTACAGAAAGAAACAGAACTTCTCTGTTGTAGCACTAACTGGGGTGGTAATGGAGGCTTGGAGTGGGATTTGCTTCAGTGAAGTGTGGGAAGCATCTCAGAAGTATTTGTTACAAACAGCTGCTTGGAAGAAATCATTTTCAGACTGTATTTTTTCCAGACAGAGGTAGGACCAAAAACAGTTGAGGAGGGATCTTAGAATTGATCACAGATCTAGTAATGAGGATCAGATCTCCTGCATCTCCCAAAACAGGTACAAGTGCTCTTGGCACAAGTCGTGCTGAGCGTGTGGATCTCTGCCCATGTTTGAAAGACAGGACTGCTTGTGTGAGGAAGGTTATACCCCTGGCTTAGTGGGTATAGCCCTCCCATTCCATTTCACAAGGGATAAAATGGTCCGTGGTGTCTCTAGGAACCAGAGCACTTTGATTCCTGTCCTCACAGCGGTCTGTGAGGGCCCTGTCACCCTGGCTAGCCAGCCCCGCTCCCGTTCTTGAAGGACTTGCTTTCAAAACCAGTATTGAGTAAGATGCTATGGGCCTCTTCTCGATGTTGAAAAATACGTGTTTTTTCACCAGAAGCTGCCAAAGTTGCTCAGTTATACTCAGTGCTGGAGATTCTGAAGTTTGGGTTTAGTAGCAGGAGAAAGTAGGGGAGTGCTGGATGGGCCCCAGCGGTTGCAGGGACTGCACATCTCCCCAGCCTCAGACCAACTCCTGGTTCCCTGTGCTGTCACTGGGATCCACCTCTGCCACCTGGAGTTAGTGCTGTCAGCAGAGCAGTGTAAGCAGCCACTTAAGCGTTAATTACTTTAATGAACTTACTAACGTGGGTTTAGCTACTCAAGCATTTTGTTGTTACTATAAATTTTTAAGTCAAAATATTAGACTGCGGAATCAATGGGAGATGATGCAAAGCTCGAGCCTGGCTTTCCTCTTGTCTTAATGTTCAAAGTGTGGGGGATTTTTTTAGTTAATTTAATCATGCAGTCTTCTCCTTAATTGCACAGAAGCAGCCATGGCCGGCAGGGTGGCAGGAGAGCAGGAGGAGGCTCTCTCCCCACTTGCTCATACGTAGGTGTGAGGGATGCAGTGAGTACAGGGCAATCTGCCAGTCAAGCCCAGAAGATGGATGTCACCTTTCTCGCATTGTGACAGCTAAAAGGTGGCCCATGACACTTAGGCTCTTGTAGTGTTAAATATGTAATGAAAAACTCCCTGATGTGAGGGATCTGCTGGTGAGGGAGCTCTCTTACAAGGAAACTGGATGGAATAAAATGGTTCATTAACAAAACTGGTTTTAATATAGAAGTACGCAGAGTTTTCACCACTGTGGAGAGGAGAATGGTTCTGCCATTGCTAGTGGCAAAACTTAATGGGGAATTTTAATGACGGTTAATTATTTTGAAAACTGCAGGTTTTTGGGGAAATGCAATGCACTTTGGCAAACTGAAGCTGTTCTCTAGTGTAGCAGAAAGGAAAACTATAACTCCTCTGAACTGACTCTTGCTGAAGAGGGTATGGGAGGCATTTGACTTGCAATACTAACGTGGAGAGTTGGACAGGGTCTTTCATCCCAGGACAGGAGACCTCTCGAAGGGACAAAGGGAGAGAAGTGGGATATATTGCTTTCTCTCTGCTCCTTGCTGTTGCCTGCAACTCCTTGTTCCCAGCGTTGAGGAGTTATGTCTTCAATGTTCAGAGATACTGCTCTGATAAATGGTATGATTTAAACCTGCATAAAAGCTGTAGGAATTATGTATTTTTTCAATTTGGTGGTTTAAACTATGTCTTTTGTTAGTATTAGTAAGCTCAGCATGTAAATACAAAGCAAAGGAATACAAAAAAAACCCCACAAACAAAACGGTATGCGCTGAGACTAAAGTGCTCATCTCAAACACGATGAAACATCAGTGACCTGGTCTGAAGCACTAAAGCAAAGCACTTTCTGGAAGAGAATTTCAGGTCTTTTCCTCTTTACGTTAAGTAAAAGACTCCTAGGCTGACCCCAAGGGCTGTCAGCGCAGTCTTGTAAGGGTTGGGAGTCCTGAGCTCACATCCCCGGTGTAAGCTGTGCCCGTGGGTTTGGACCCCAGACCTCCCCTCGCGCAAGGGAGCATCCTTCTTCCTCTGCCACGATGAACACAACTCCTCAGCACCTTGTGAGAGGGAGCTGGTTTTCTCTCTCTGCCTAGCTCTGATCTGAAGGGTTTTGCTGAATTCAAGCCATATTCTGCAGATGAAAGTGTTAAGCTGACTGAGATAGCTTTTGAAAGTGAAGGAGTCACTCACTAAAAAGGAAAGTGCTCCCGACCCCATGCGCAGTTTCTTTCTTTACTGCATCAAAGTGCAGGAAGCTCAACAGAGGGGAGCTGGCAGCAAAAGCCATCTTGTTTTCAGTTCGCAGGAGGCCGGCACTTTGGTGTCTGCAGATATGGCAGGGATGGGTGAAGGCAACAAGTTGGACTTTTTTTTTTTTTCTTTCTGAAAAGTCTAAATGACCTGTCAAGCTCTCAAGCTGCTCCCCTGTGGGCTATCCTCCTGGCAACCACGAAGCTCTATTGCATCATCCAGCCTGGGAACACTCATCTTCTACTGCCTGCGGGGGTGAGAAGCAGAAATCACAGAGAACTTGTGACAGAAGAAGTTTGAAAGAGTTTTCAACTTTTCATGATGGAGCAGGTGAAATAAAACAAGGTGGTCTGTAGTCAAAGCACTTGACAGGCAGGTTATAGACCAACCCAGGTTGTATCACTGCGTGCCCACTTGTTTTGACCTAATTTAAAGGTCTTTGTGCAGTCTCTGAGGAGTCACGGAAGGGGATTTCAAACCTTCTTCAATGAAACTAGGAAACATTGAGGAAATTAACTTTTTGTCTACTTTTTTTTTTTTAACTTGGATGCTCAAGATAATGGGTCTTAAATTGCGATTGCATGACTAGCAACCTGCAGCAAGTTTATGCCGTGATCTTTATTGAGCAGAACATCCTCAAGTGGATCAGGCCCAGGGCCCACGAGTTGGATAGTCTCCAGCTTGAGCTGCTGGCTTGGGAGGACTTGGGTCCTCTGTGTGCAGCAGCTGCCACACAGATTTCTTTATATACCTTCTGTCAGGCCTGTCTCATTTATTGTAAGTATTACAGTAGCTGTGAAAAACCTGCATTTCTGCCAAGCTCAGGAGCTAACTTCTGATTCAACTTTTAAATGTATGAACTGGTTTCCATGCAGTGCTGAATACCTTTGATGACGATGTTCATGGATAAACTCTCTTGACACCCCAAACAAGGTTTGTTGGTTGCCAAGGGCTAGGACAGAAGTCCCTGCAGCTCTCTAATCCTTTTGGTTATGTTGAAATCAAATTTGTAGCATGGAGAGTTCAGGTGCACGGGTGATTCTTGGAAATGCCCCTGCTTGGTATGTGGTGGTAGAAGGATCACTCGCGCCCCCAGGCCAGGTCCCACCAAGTGCCACTAGCTGTGGGACTTTGTGCCCGTTCCTCGGTGGCTGGTGACAGCTGCCCGCTGCCTCTGCACCCCGTGCCAGCATCGGGCTGTCATGGGTGCTGGGAGGCAGCAGCTGCCAGGGGTGACGCTTGATATTGGGGGTTGTTTTGGGATTGGAGGTGTTGGACCTGGAGAGCAAATTGAATGTGCTTTTGCATTAATAGAAAAAAGAAGTTCTAGACTCTCTGATTTGTCTGTGTGTGATAGGTGCTGAAATGAAGGTTGAAAGAGAAGTGGTTTGAACCTCTGGGGGAATCGTGGGATTTGATCAGCTCTGAAAACATGCAGACTTCTGGGACTGGGGCTTGTGAGAGGGGAGATAAAAAAGAGGTTGTCCTGACTGGGTTGCTGATGAAGATCAGGGATGGTTGTCAAATGTAGGCTTGGCGACCAAACGTGTTTCATTCTCCACCTTGGTGACCGCATCATTCCTGATTCGTAATTAAATGAAGCGTGCTGCCACGCTGCAAGCCCTTTGGATGACCTCGCTCCCCCACCTCCTGCGGCTCCCTCTCCTCGCCCAGCCCAGCTCCTCGATGGGGTCAGCAAACAGGGCCGAGCCGAGCGGCAGAGACCTTCCTGAGGGAGCGATACCAGCTGAGAGCTCCTGCCGAGCCACCGCTTCAGTTTCTCTTTTTAAAATACCCACAGACAAAATGACTGAACTCTGTCAGATACAAGGTTCACCTTGGGGTCTGGTTGCCGTCGAAGCTATTAGCATTGAGAATTCAGCTGCTTTGCTCGATTTCTCTCCGCTGAACAACTGAAAGGATGAGGGAGAGGAAAGGAGAGTTTTCTTGTGCTTAAAGGGCAGCGCTGGGACCCGGGACTCAAGGGCAATGTCACAGCTGTGACACGGACTGTCACGGTGACCTTGGCAAAGAAACCTGAGCCTCCAGAGTCTTGGTCTAACTCGGGCTGAGATGTCACATCTGTGAAACGAGGCGAATACTGATTGTAAAATCCCGGGACGCAGCCTGGAGCTCGCTCCGCCAACGGCAGCAGTGCTTGCGGAGATCTCTGGATGAAAGGCTCTGTTGAAATTCAAATCTCTGAATCGTGTAAAATTTGCTGCTGAATAATTACAGGTTGCAAAACCAGAAGGACTGCTAAGGATCAGCCGATGCTTCTCTGGTAAAGTTCAGGTTGCTGCTAAACTTGTGTGAAAGTTTTCTTCCTGTAGCGTTTGCTTTTTGAAAGGAAACTACAATCTCTCTTTATTTGACCAAAAAAAAAAAAGAAAGAGGAGGACTTTCTGCTTGTATAGACATTTCCCTTCAGCACTTTGTGGGAATGCAGCGTTTCCAGTAAGAAACGGTGCTGTTGAGCAGGGGGTGATGTTTTAGGAGATCACACTTCAACTCCTGGCATTTTCCCTGTGGTCTCTGGTGTGGGGTAATGGTGTGAGACACATCTGGGCTGGGTGTGACCTGGAGGCTGCTGCTGGGTCACATCAAGCTGGTTTTGAGAGGGCTGCATTGCAGAGCGTGTCCCGGCACACCGTGCTTCTGCTTTACGCAGGCGTTTAAATCCTCGGCTACGTGGCACCCTGTTTTGTGAATGCAGTGATCTCCATGGGAGCAGACCTAAGGATGTGGTTTGGTCTTGTATCTCTTAAAGATCTTCACCCCCAACGTACTCATCCTAAACTAAACAGAGACAAAGTTGGAGGGGGAAAAAAAACAAACCACCAAACAACCCAAAATGTGCTGATCGAGGTCAGAGTGGATGCTGCGGAGAGTGGAGAAGGTACTGAAACAGCCAGAGCAGTTGGAGCTTCTCTAAAGACCAAGGCAAGGTTAGAGATGGACAACGGAGAAAAAGGGTCTCCGAAGCAGAGGCTGAGGAGCAGAGAAGAGGGAGAGCCCAGCCTGCCAGCGAGCTCCTGGGCTGCCGTCAGCAGGCTGTCACTGCAGGGACTCGTTTGGTATTAATTCAGGGCAGCTTGAAAAGCAGATATGTATTTCCCCAGCCCTCCACCAAAACCTCTTTTCCGTTACTCTAAATAGAAAGTTTCCTGTTTTATAATTGAGGCTCTTAAAAACGTTCATGTGGTTCAGGTCAACATACAGCTGCCTAGCTGAGGCCATAGGATGCCTGAAATACGAGCTGGGGCAGAGGCTGTTGACTCTGGAACCTAATAACACTTTCAAATGGCAATATGAACTATTTCCTGCTACACAGAGCATATTAGAGTATCCTCTTGCAAATACTGGCAGGCTGGCTCTGCGTGGAGCTTGGGGGGGTATTGCAGTTCTGCTCCTCGGATCACCTGTTATGTTATTGTGTTAATGTAACTGGGGAAGCTCTTCATGTACTCAGACAGCTGCAAAAGTTTACCTCCTGACACCATTGCTCCCTTTTATCTAAACACTTCTTAAGCTGTAATTTCTATTAAAGCCAATTAATTTTTTTGCTGCATTTCCTTTTTAGTACCCTGAAATATTTTTTTTCTAATAAGCTTAGTATAGACATCACAGGTGATGATTGCTGCATGTCTCAGTAGATAAGTTTTGGTCCAATACATCAAAAGTAGTTTCTAAACAGGTACATAAGTGGGATCCTCTGTGCTACTCAGATAAAAGGCTTTGATGTTATGTTGTCTGAATGGATTTGCATGGACTTGGACTTCCAAGAAGAGCTTTTTGTAGGAAGAAAGCTGGAAGTAGCCAGAGCAGTAGGAGAACAGAAGGTCCTGGTTGAGCATTTGTTGACTGTATAGGTGCCCTTCATCTAATTCTGCCTGAAACACAAAGGGAAGTGAGATGTGTCACTTGCCTGCTTGCAGCCACCAAACTCAATGTTTCAGGTGCGAACTCAAGACATGGAGGATGCAGGTTCTATCAAGCAGCTGCTGGAGGACGTGGCTGTCCCTCACTTTCTGTCCGTGTTCCCTGCTGAGGCCGGGGTGGCTCTGACCGCAGCAGGACGATTCCCTCTGCGCGTTGTCAGTGCCTTCCGCCAGGCACCGTCGCACCCTAAAAGCCACCATCTCTCTGCTCATCGCTACAGCTTCTGAGTTAGCCTTGGGAAACTTGGCCGTGGTCTCCCTGATCCATAAGTCTGACTTAATTTTTTTTTTTAGTAGCCTTTAAATCAGCACCATTCAAATACCTACTCCAAAATGCCTCTTAAAGAGCAACGAGGCTCTTTGGCAGCCCAGGTGTCACTGTCGCAATGACAGCGGGGGATCTGCTTTCCTGGCTCCCTGCCCACAGAAATCCTGCTGAATTTTTGAAGGTTATATAAAACACTCATCCCTTTTAAAGCCCATCATCTGTTTAAAAACCATACCAAAAGGATTTATTTATTCTTCCAATAACAGATGAGGAATGGGAAACCAAGAAAATAATCTCTGACTTTAGTTTTCCTTTATGTATTTGGTATTTCCTGCATGGACCAATTTCACTGTTAGTCTGAGCAGGAGGAGAGGACGAGGATGATTTTTGAACATGATGCTATGTCCTTAGAAAGGCTTGTCAGATGGCAGCATCCTCTAATTTTTATTTTCCCTATGGAAATGAATTTGGCTTTTTCTGCTGCATCCTTTGAGCATTGCTAGTTGCAGATGGGTAACTTGCACACTGTTACTTATCTGAGTAATCCCAGGTGGATGGCAGCCATTAAAGAAAGATGCTTTAGCCTCTGGATTATCACAGCTTGAAGTCCTGTAGACGCAGAACAAGAAAAATGGGGGATGTGGTAGGGTTTGGCTGCCAGGCTGTGGCCCATTCATCCAAGATGCAGCCTTGGGCAGCTGTCCCCTTATAGTATTCTTCTTGGTGCTCTGGTACTTCAGTGATGGATAGGGGTCAAAGCAAAAAGCAATAATTGATTGAAAGAGACACAAAGAGGAGGAGAAAGAATTGGGCCCTATGCACCAAATAAATCTATGGGTTGTTGTCAACTCTCACTTGTCAGAATAAAACTTGCATACGAACCGTGCGCCAAGCTCTGCAGGAAGTGCCTGTCATGTAAAGCAGGCTCCTTGGGGCTAAGGAAGGGTATGCCCTCTTAAGCAAGAAGCATCAAAATCAGAAAGAGATATTTCCTTGAGAGCAGCAGCACCTGGGCTGAGTGTAGCTGCATGAAATGTCCCTGCCCGTGTGAATATGGCACGAAGCAGATGGGGCTCTGCTGGCTTCTTTCCAAACTTCCCAGATTTTGTGGGTATATTAGAAGGAATGAGTGTGCCCAGCTATAAACTAGGTGGGAAGTGTTTTAACAGGCTTTGAACCTTCCTGAGAAAGCTTGGTGATCAATCATGATGGGATGTCTCGGTTGCTAGCTCAGCAGGCAAACTGGGTCATATTTATTTTTAGGTGTACTAAATGTTTGAAGCTGTCTGAGCGTGGGGTTTTGTTTTCTGTGTTTTTTTTTTTTGTTTTTCAAAAAGCTTTAGGGAGCTGCAGAGTTTATCAATGGACCGGGATGGGCTATGAGTTGTGCGCTGCAGGGAGTGGAAGATAAGGCTGAGTAAGTTCATCCTGTTATTGCTCAGGTTTTAGATATTCTCTTAAATATCAATATCATAGTATGCTGTGTTAGGAAGCTGGATGCTTTGCTGGCAGAGGGCTCGTAGCTTCAATGCTGTTTTCCTGGCAGTGTTTCTCCTGTGTAATAAATATCCCTGCAAAACCATAGCAGTAAAAATGCAGCTTTGAAGTAGCTGAGCCCATCCATAGGACCACACCTGGCAGGCTGGGGATCAGTCTTTCTAGACATTTGCCACCACACCTCTGCGGCACGGACATCACCAGGATCTCACTACAAGTCACGCTGGGAAGGGTTTCTTCTGCTGCGCTAGGTTTTTGACTAAAGCTACATTTGGGTGGAAGTGTCTTCTAGCACTGTGTAAAACCATATATCTTAATCCAAGTGAAACTTCTCTTCATTTTATTCAGTGAAATCAGGTATGAGTATACAAGAATTATTCTACTGCCATAGAGACCTCAGTGCAATGGTAGCTTTTAAAGGTGGCCTGAGAGCCAGAAAGTGAACTAGAAGAGTTTAAACGTTTTCAAAAAGAAACCGCTGAGTGGAAAGGATCAAGATAAACCTGGATTTTTAAAAACTAATGGCCTGCGTGTGTATGTAAACTTGGAGCACACGGGTAAGCCTGCTTGCCAGTATGGACAGTTTACCACTATGTATTTTTGGGAGGCATCAGGACCTCCTATCCAAAAAGGTGTTTAGGGGTTTTTCCCTCCCTGGTATCCATCTCAGTTTCAGTTGGCTTTTTCTCTGATGAGTTCTTAATACTTGAGGTATGCAAACGCTGCATGTAGATGGGAGTGTAATAGTATCCAGAATTTTATGGTGTAGATTATTAACTTAGGGGGAGCTGCACTGACAAAGGCATTTTTTTCTCCATGGAAAAGTCTCCATCTGCTTTAGGAACTTTTCTGGAAAAGCTGTTTCTAGTGTAAACTCAGTGGGAAGTAACATCGATGAAAAATGATAGTGCTGTAGTATCTCTTCAGGTGAGAGAGCTGATCGCCCCGCATTGAATTCTCCGTAGGGCCTTTGCAGTGTTTTTTTTATCTTCCCCCTGATTTATAAGTTTTGAGGAGAATAAGCAAGGCTTGGACATGCTTGGAAGGAGAGGGTGCTCCTAAGAAGTGGGGTTTTGTTGTGTTTGGGGAGGAGAATCTGTCTGAGGCTACCCCAGGACATGTGATAGAGGGTGACTTAAAACTTAGGATGTATTTTCACCGTTGTGGGAGCTTTTTCCATTTAACACAGGACAGATGTGAATGATAAAATATAAATTGAAGATTAACATACACCATCTTGGCATGTGAGATGTTCAATTATAGGCAGAACAAGCAGAATAATGGAAAATACATTTGAGTGATTGTTCAGTTAATATAATTTGCAATGAATTATTCACAATAATTTGTTCACCTAGCTCTTATTGTAATCGTTTTCATTCCTTCATTTGCCATGCGTTTGAAACCGCTTCCCACAACTTGTGCTTGACACGTAATGAAGTATATCCATGCATCCAGCCCCTTCTCCCCACGTGCCCCCCGCCTACATGCAAAGAACGACAGATTTTAAAGAGCTCAGCATTTTAGGCACTGAGCTCTCTTTAAGAAGTTAATCGTAAGTGTTAAAGTGGAGGCTGCTGCTTGCTGAACCTGCTGATATGACCCATAAAAGCCCATTCTGTTGGGCTCGAAGTGACCTGAGCTTGCAGAAGGCCTTGCAGAGGAACCATTTCCATGCTATACGATGTGCATATGGGGGGGGACCTTCCTTTCATGCGTGGTGTGCTGAGGCTCGAGCCAACAGAAGGCGATCAGCTGGCGTCGAGTGATTAATCTGCATCCTTGCGAGCTGAAGCGTACGCTTCCTACCTGTATGGCATCATTTGTGCCTGCAGGTGGGAGGAGAAGGTGTTGGGCTTTGCAGTGAGGCGTACGGCACTGGCAGCCTTGAAGAGAAGCACTTTGCTTGCTCAGGTCCCTGTCTCTTATGATGTGCATTAAGCAGCGGAGCGGGTTGGTGGCAGTGCCATAACGGTCTGGCTTCCAGCACTGCAAAGCATCGCAGTTGTGCCTCCCCCTTTCCTATTCTTAAGGCACTGGAAAAGTGACAAATGTACATTTCTCCTGAAGTTTATCAGAAAGGAGGAGTTGTTCTTCCCGGCCATGTGGGAGAGGGCTGTTCCTGGGTAGTGGGCACGGGGAAGATGTCCATGTCCTCCCTCCACATTCCTCTGCAAGTCTGCCCGCAAGGAGCAGGGGGTGATGAAGCTGCTCTTTGCCACCCCGTGCCCTGCTGCTGGGGGTGGGGGGTAGGAATCAGGGCTGCGTTCTGCTACAAGCTTGGTGGGACGCTGGGTGAAAGGGGGCATGTGTAATAGGAAATCACAGCTCTTGGAGACTTCTGCCTAGCTGGTGGGACTTGTTGCCTGGACCATGAAGAATACTGAAGGCAACATCCCCCTGACTTTAGAGAAAAGAGCCAGGACTTGTTGCTGCCCAGCCCTGTGCTCTGCCTGACAAACCCCGAGATGCAAACTTCAGCTTGGGACTGGTTGTAGAGGAGTTTGATCTCTTCTTCAAGCCATGTTTGCCTGGACTCATTGGTACCATATCCATACCTAGCTTCATTACCTGACTTTTCTGTGCTCTTTTATGGTGTCTTCTGCTTGTCAGTTTTCGGTGTGTTGGGAGATACTGGGAAATGTTTTGAGGGTCCGGAGGGCAGATGGGAGCCAAGGAGAGGTGCACTACAAACATGAGGGCTTCTGCAGGGGTTAGCAGAGAATTCAGAGCTCTTTACGGGTAAGATAAATCCTTCTCTGAATCTTAACCCTTCAAGGACTCTTACAAGCTCTGTCAAGCCATGATCGCAGAGCTTTCAACACAAAACCCTATACTCCGTAACAAGCTGGGATTTATGCTACTGCTTCTTCCCATGGAAGGACAGCACTTGTAAGGTTAATCTGCCAGCATCTACTTGTCCAAATCTCCGTAATCAGGCAAAACATGATTATGGAGCTGCACGTCATTAGTACACAATGGCTCTTAAATGACTGAGATTGAATTAAAGCCCTAATGGCAGAGCATTCAAAGTAAATAAGACAACCAGATCCACTGGTGAATGACTCGCCTATCACTCAGCTTGGATTAGGACAGCAGGAGCTTGGGGCTGGCCAGAAACAGTAGAAGCACAGTCATTAATTTGGATATACTGGCTGGGGTTCAGCACTCTTATTACTGTCGAGCATGCAAGTGTCGGGGAGTGTGAGCTGAGTGTAGGCGTGGGCTTCCTGCTCTGGGCTTTGAGCTGGAAAAAACTCAGGCTCTTTGGACTCGCCGTGGCGGGGGATGAGTTTTGTTCTTTGTTGTATTCTGCCTTTTTGTATTAGTTGCATCGAGCAGGTGTCAATGCCTTGAAATTATTTCCAGCGAACGTAAATTCCAGCATTCATTTTGAGTTGGGTGAAACAATCCTGTGACATAAAGTGTTCTATTTCACTTCTGTCTGGTTTTCTCTTCCTTTTTGATAATGTCAGACCGATGGCTTCCAAACAAAATTTCACTTTAGTTTTGATTTGCCTTACTTGCGAGTGCATTTTCCAGATCTTTTAAACAAAGCTTCGTAAATCAACATTGATGTCATTGTGGACATGTTTTCCATGTTCTACTTTGGATGCCAGAAGCGCTCTGTCCCTGGGGACAGCCCTTGTGGATGTTTCCCTGTGGATGTG
>NW_009627303.1:10026-17993 GCF_000690535.1 Cariama cristata | reverse complement strand
AGCCCCCTCTAAGAGGGGGACAGCCATCAGTGAAAAGCAGCAGAGGCTGCAGGATGCTTTGGGAGTGACCAGCCTTGCAGTCGTGTTTAATGACAGCTCTGAAGATGGTTATTGCCCTTTTAGCTTTGTTAGTGTTCCTTATTTTGCAGCTCTGGTTTCGCTCAATGGTTACATCCTTGCCATCAAATAAAATGGGACTTGAATATCTGTTGCTACCCTGGCCCCAGGGAGATGATTATGAGCCTCTGGCTTGTGCCTGTGCTGTCAGTGACATTTAAGGTGGGAAAAGCACTAGCTAGTGAAATCTCTGGAAAAAAAGCAGGGAATGAGCAAGTAAACAACAGAAGATGGGTATAGATCACCAAGATCTGTCAGCAGCATTGAATTTGAAGAGTTCCTTGTGTTGCTATTAATTTACGTCCTCTCCCAGCCTTATTGCTGTTACCTTGTACAAGAGCTGTACCTCAGAGCAAATTTTATTTTTCACCTAGGGGCTAACGACTTTTCATGTGTTCCAGAAATCTGCATTTTAATGGAATAAATCTTACTCTTTACCTCTAAAGCAGCAGTTAAAAAATAAAGCCTCTGGGAAGCTTTCTTCAAATACCCAACAGCTCAGGTGAAGTGTCCAAAGCAACCCCGGTGTATTTCAGATGTGGAAGGCCCCTGAACGTATTGGGCTTCCCATCCCAGATCAATAACTTCTTGAGGCAAGGACTCATCCCTCCCACAGTGAGATCTCTCTTACGGTTGTAATTCAGAACCCCCAAATCACCGATTGCCTTTGAGCTCTTCGGGGCTGCAGTGTGCAGAGGTTGTACTCAGATGTTGCAAAGCACAAGATAGAAATGTTGACTGTTCCAGCACAGCCATATGAAAATGACAGCTGTAATAGCGGTCTCCTTTGGAAGGAAGTTGTATGCTGGTGCTCTCTGCTGGATAAAACCAAGAAGGCTTTTTTTTCTTGCCAGTCCTGCCACGGCTGAGTTCACGCCAGTGTTGGGCTCTTGGCTGCGAGGTCTCCTGCAGCTCTGCCCACACTGGAAAACCCTGATGATGTGGGTTGCCTTTGTCTTGAACTGGCCAGGGCTAGCTGAGAGCAAGGGATGTGTTAGGATTACTGATCTGACTCTCCTTTCCTCCTGTCTCCTTCCCTTACAGTGTGTTACTTGCTGAAGAGCAACATCAGCCCAGACCTGTGCAATGAAGATGGATTAACTGCGCTGCATCAGGTGAGGCGTGGGAGGAGGTCACAGCTCCCTGCCATCTTCCTGCTGCCTTCTGAGCAGACCTCTCGGGGCAAACGGAGAGAGCTCATGTATTGCATTTTTTTGCTCAGTTAAAGCAGTGAAACTTCACCATGTTGTGCTGGCGATCCTGTTTCTTGGGGAGCAAACAGAGGTCAAACCCTTCTCTTGCTGTATCCCAGACTTTGTTCAGTGATAATAAAAGCTCAGGAATTGGGGCTGGATTTCAGACCTGAACAACAGTTTTCCCATCCTTTAATCTTCACAGGGCTGGACTGTAAACTCTTAAAGCAGGTTAACTCAAATTTAGAGACTTTGGCAACCCACGAGTTTTGAAACTGGTATAAATAAATGATGCACAGGATGCTTGGAGAGCCTGCTGCTGCTTTCTGTAGGCTCAGGGATTTCCAGAAGTCTGTATCAGACAGCAGCAGCTGATCGCCAGTAAAACACAGACTTGCTATAGCGGTGTGTAAGTCTGTGTCCTTGCTCAGAGCCTCTGCACTGATCCTGTAAGGGTTTTGCTGTTCTTCTTCCTAAGGCCCCTGTTCCCCCGCCTCCTCACAAGTCCTGATTTTCAGTGCGAAAGCACCAGGAGCATTACCCTGCAGAAGACCCGTGGGACTCGCTGTGCCTGGCAGCTGCCGCCTCCGCTGCTGCGAAACACAGTGGCACGGTTGTCACACTCTCTCTGAAGGCGGAACAGGGACTCGTGGTTTTCTTGCCATTAGTCCCTGCTGTAAATGCTCGCATTGACCTGGGATTTTGGATTCTTCTGCAAGTTGCTCGCTCTCTTCAAAGCTGGGTGGATGTTTTCTTAAAAATGCAAACTGGCTTCTAGAAGAATAAAAGGTCCCCACCACCACCATCTCTCCAAAGAGATGTTACTCTGCACACAGAGAAACACTGACAGCCTCGTTGCTTTCCCCACTAGATACTGAAGCCATGGAGAATCCCATGCTCCCTTGCTCACTGAAACATCAATTATTGTAAAGGTGCATTTGGGAGGTGAGGTGGGAACTTTGCATCCTCTAGAATTAATTGAATCCCCAAACAGAGAGAAGCTCCTAAGTGAACACTATTGCCCATGAGCAGTGGCTTCCAGTGAAGGATGCAGTTACACTTCTGTGATAACTTGCCTGTGTGACAGGCATGATTTTAACCTCACTACCACATACAAAGAGTAAACAGAAATAGAAATACAGAAAGAGTCCTTGTCACTCAGCCGCTCAAGTGCATGTTGTGGGTTGTAATTCAGCCCCATTACAAGCCCATACTGCAGCGCTGAGCTGTGAGTCTCCTATGTGGGCCTGCAGTAATGCGTAGACCATGAACAGGCTTCTTGCACAAGAACGAATCTTATTTTAGTGTCTTTATCATACGCACATTCATGTCAAGAAGTGAGCATGAGGTGGATCAAAGAGCAAACTCCACCTTCCCCAAAGGAAAGTGGTTGAGGCCCTTCTTGCAAGCTGCCTCTGGGACTGTGGTGTAAAGGCATCGAGGACGCTGATTTATTACAGGAAATGAAAGGTGCCCTGTGAAGTACCTCATAATTCTGGGAATCCAACTTGCATCTCTTCAGATAACTGTGGTAGGTAGTGTGAGCTGCTGAGAAGACTTTTACTCATCACATGCCAGTGTGTGGGATTTTCCCTAAGAAAAAGGAATGTCAGCTTGTCAGCTCATCCCTTGGTATGTGGTTGTACTGGTTATGCTGAATTTCTGCTGTGTTTACTCTTGAATATGGAAGACCCAGTGGAACAGAAGCTGTGCACGTATTTGCTATTATTCCCTGCTGGTTCTGCCCCCAAACCACAAGGCCCTGTAAACACCAGTGACCTTCAGTCTGCCCAGTGTGGTGTTCTGCATGGTGACTTTCTGACCTCCTTCTGTTCATTTTGGTGTTTAATTCTGTTGGAGATGCTTGTTGCCAAACACTGCAGGGTAAAGTAGGTCTCCATGTCCAGGTACGCGGCTACAACTGAGCAGATATGAGCCCTCATCTTCCCAAAGTTTAAAAAAACTAATCTGTCTGCATCTCTTCCTCACCAGTGCTGCATAGACAACTATGAAGAGATAGTCAAGCTTCTCCTCAACCACGGGGCCAACGTCAACGCAAAGGACAACGAGCTGTGGACTCCGTTGCATGCAGCAGCTACATGTGGTCATATCAACCTAGTGAAGATCCTCATCCAGCAGTACGTGGCTTTTTTGTTTCTGTCCCTTTCTGCAGATCTGATTCTACCCACAGCTTCTGCAGATGGAAACCGAGACTGCTTAGTACCTTGCGAGATTGCAGCGGTGGTGATTACTTGCTGTTTTCAGGCTATTCATGGGGCTCCTTCCTGCTTGGGGGAGAAGGGGGTGGAGGAGGAAGAGCAGAAAGGCTGAGGAGACACAGTAAAACCCTAGGTGACTTGACTCAGTTTCATGAAGTTCTGGAAACTGGGCCAAAATTTGCCAGTTTTTGCCTGTATGCTGGTGTGTACGTGTCTGTGTTTGGGCTTGTTGAACCATGCGCGCTGGATGGGTAGAAATAGGAGCAGCCAACAGGATCCGCCCTCAAGCTCTTAAATATGACTTAAGTCTTCCAGCCACAGTCAGAGAGACACTGATGTAGGAGGACAGCAGCATGTTTGTATAGCTCAAATACTTGCGTGAACTTTGTGACCTGTCTCACTGGCTCTTAATTACTAACCAGTTAGTTTCTTGTAATGCGTTTGTTCCCCAGCGGTGTGACACAGGGTGCTTGTACTGAACCTTCCACTTGACTTTACCAAGGCCCTAAAGCTCAAGTCTAGAAAAGACTTGCCAGCAAGGAGGAAGCCAGATATGTTTTGAGCTGTACCATGTTTACCATTTAATGAGTACCTGCTGTGAATCCTGTCTGGATCAGATATTCCTGACTCTGTGTGGAGCCCTCTCCTCCATTTCCCAGAGTGACCGTGCAGAGAGCAGAGCGTGCTTTGGGAGCGTTAACATGCTGCCTTGCACAGCAGTACCTGCCGCTTCTCTTTCGGGGAGGGTGATTTCTCCCCATGATGCTAGGAGACTAGCATCGAAAATTTGGCCCTTCTTTGTTGGCTGTATGATGAAGGAAGTGGAGCAGAGGATGCAAACAGTCATCCCTTGGAGGGTGTTCCCACTTGGGTTAGGAAATTTTTGGATGAAGGGCATAAAAACGCAGCAAACAGATGAAATGTGGAACAACATAGTGCATTCCTGACTCTTAAAGGAAGATAAGGGAGCATCATGGGGATGGCTGACAAGGTGAGGAACTGGAGCTTATGGCCTTAGTTATCGTAGGCTGTCCTGTATGGAGTAGTTGCCAGCAAATTTGGACTCTAGTAGCCTAATGTCATGATCCCATGCTCGGAAACAGTCTTCCTCCGGACTTTTGAAGAATGGAGTAATTTAATTTGTTTGCTACAATCAGACTTGTACTTTACAGCAGATCTGACATATCAAATGACTGGTTAAACACTGCCATTGGAGGCAATGTTACTGGTGATGGGACCTGGAACCCTTGGAGACCATCAGAGGAAGTAGCCCACAAAAGATGTCCAGTTCCTTGCTTTTCTTATTTGCTGATTAAACTAATGCTAGTACTTTGCAAATGTGAATGTCAGTGTAGTTTGCTCAGGCAGAGGGGAAAAAAATAAAGAAACAAACAGGAATCTAAATGCAAGTGGATCCTGTCTGCTGTCCTTCCATGGCTGGTAACTGTCAAGGTAGATAAGAATTCAGCTGAAACTGTTCAACAGCTAGCTAAAATGGTACAGTTCAGAAGGTGCTGGAAATTTTCTACTACATGGGGACAGTCATCAATTTAGTTGGCGAGTTTACTTCCAAATAGTAACCTCCCAGAGGTCACTAAAGCACTTAGAGAGTGTTTTTGGACAATGAGAAAGAAAAATTCACCGGTTGACAGGATATTTTTTTAATTACTATATTTTGCCAAGGTGCCCTTGGCTAGATGGAAGGCTCCCTCCACCATTCAGCCCCTATCTTTCCCAACTTTTCTGGTCCTTGCGAACTTTACATTGAAGGACTGCCAGATGCCCAGATAACAAGCACCTGGTAGTTGCTTGGCATTGTTATCCAGAAATTCAGCAAATAAATCGCTTCTATTACTGAGAAGCTGCCAGTCTGCCCAGTGCCAGGATCAGGAGAGGACAGGAATGGCTCAGTGGCTCACGTGCCCCACAGCCCGTGAAGGAGGCGTAGCGTGCTACCTTTCATCCACTTCTGGAATTTATCTTCCCCACTCATAGCTCCATGGCTTTGCTTCAAATCTTTCTTATCTCACACAAATCTTGGTGAACTTTGAGCAACTATTAAACCTCGGTTAGTTTTTGCTAAGGATTTATCCCAGTGTTTGGCACTGTCTGCTCCAGGATGTCTGAGGTCCTTTCTTGTGTAATGCCGCTTTCTCCTTGCAGTGGAGCAGACTTGTTGGCAGTGAACGCAGATGGCAACATGCCATATGACCTCTGTGAAGATGAGCCAACTTTGGATGTCATTGAGACTTGCATGGCCTATCAAGGTAAGGAGACTGAGTTCATGTAAAATACAAAAATAGGTCAGTGTAGTACTAAAATTACCTTGTTTCTCAGCTCTTGATTTGCCTCTGGAGAAAAGCAGAGAGCTGCTGCCTGGCATAATTTCTTGGGACCTGACTCTGTCTAGTTTCTCTGATTCCTAAATAATGATGAGGGTGAAAGACAGCTGTCAGTCCCCTCAACTACATAGCCTCTGAAAAGGATGTGAAGTCATGTCAACCAGGAATTATTAAGTCTAATTTTACTCAATCAGTGGAGACAAAAACCCTTTCCAACTCTTCTCTAACTGGAATTTTAACAGGAATTACACAGGAAAGGATCAATGAGATGCGGGCTGCTCCAGAGCAGGTCATGATCTGTGACATTCATGACATACTTGCGACTGGACAAGACCTGAACAGGACTGATGCCCAAGGTGCTACACTGGTGAGTGAAACTGCTGCGGCTTCACTTTTCCCTTCTTTCAGCCCGTGGGTTACGAAACCTGCTCTGTGGCAGGAGTTATACAAAATCAACACGTACTAGGCGTTGAGAGGCGTGAGGAAGCTATTTTGATCTTTTTCCCTGTTTTAGTTTATTGTCACATAGGAACAGGCTGTGTCCATGAGTACTTAGTGTCTCACCCTACACTTTTTGAAGCAAATTTCTTGTTCATGTGAGCCCTGTCAGTTGTCCAGCAGCTCAGGTCCTGCAGCAAGGCTGCTGAGCTCCTGGGTCCTGTCTGACAGTGGCTGATACCAGCAGCTTCCGAAGAAAGGTGCAAGAAATCCCACAGTGAGGAGTTGCAGAACACAGCACTTCTGCTGACCTCCAGGAAAATGGAACTGAACGACCTCCCAGTAACATCTTGCTTCTTGCTAGTCCCGTAGTCTGATCTGACTCCTACGGAGGAGAAATGAGAGTCCTCTGGCTTTCATGGGAGCAGGATCTGGTGTTGGGCACTCTAGAGAAGACTTTCTGCCTCCTCTTCTTTCCGCTTTGCATAGTATCTGGCTTATACAGAGTCAGTGGAGTGCTGTGTTTATTCACGTAGGATGGCATCTGCCCCTGGGCAGAGGAGAGCATCGAGGACAAATGTACAGCACCGAGCAAACTGGCATCCGATTTGACTGGACAGGGACCGAGAAGGCTGAACAATCCCAGTCCTGTTCCCTTCTTTTTCACCTGCAGGCGTGTCTCGTAAATCCTTGCTTACAGCAGTCCCAACTTAGGGAAAGTTCAGTCATGCTGTCATACATGTTGGGACTTTCATACAACCTTGGTCATTTGATGCCTGGGTCCAGACATAAGTGATATACACGTCACTTGGTGTCATTTGTTTGATGGCCAGACCATGGCAGTGCATTCAGGTTTCTTAATCTAAATTGCCACCTATATCATACGCCATAACTATTAAGGGGATGGCAGGCCCCCTCCAAGATAAACTCGGATGACTGAAGCTTTTATTGCAGCTTATTTTTTTAACACGTTTTTCCCTTTAACAAGGATTATATATATAAATTTAAGCAGACCTTTTGGCTTCTCTTTTTATATCACCCTCAAGTGATTCCTTGTTAATTCATATGGCCTCTAGAGAAAATGACCCAGCGCCATAAAATTTATGTAGAAATTAATTGAATTGCCAGAAAGCATCAGAATTTATTTCCAGATGAGGATTTAACTTTGTGTGGTGGAATCCACATGGAAATTTTTGAAAAGAAGCTTTCATTCTCCTCTTCAGCACAGTTGAAATTGGATGAGCTCCGAGTGGAGTTCATACCTTCAGAGTAGTGCACAGGTCAGTGTTTTGATCAGAGATGCAACAGCAGACTGCAATTATGAAAATCTTCAGAGACATGAAGGGTCGTGGGAGACTATTGCTGATGTCTCCAAAATGGTGGTGGTAGTTGGAAGCCAATATCTGAAAGAATCATATTCCCTTATGTAAAAGTAGCCAAGGATTAAAATGTTCCTTATTTTCAAATGGTGAAAATAATTACAGCATGAGTGGAAGTGCAATTGCATGAAGGGAATCCTGACTAAAGCAGGCTGAAAATTGCATCAAAAAAATCACATCTGCACCACTTAAGCAGGGAAGAGGAGATATTCTTCTGGCATGAGGAATGCAGAGTTTACAGTGGATTATGTTCTCCATCGCAGGCTTGCGTTTTGAAGG
>NW_009627303.1:0-10009 GCF_000690535.1 Cariama cristata | reverse complement strand
CACTGAAAAGCCCTTGATTTAAAATGTGAAAACTTAAAATGTAGAAAAACAATATTTCTAACCCATATATGTAAGTTATTTTAAGAACTGTTAAGCAGTTTCCTCTTCAAACAGAACTACATGCAGGTAATACTGTTTCAGTAACAGGAACAACCTGCTTTTGACCTGATGGCATCTGCCAAATGTGAAATGTGCTGCCTGTCCAGATCTAGACTGAGATGTTATCCAAGAAATTCTACTGAAACTTAGTCTATAAAAACCATTCGTGGTCCTTGCAGGTGGTTCATGCTCTGTTCCTTATCTCCTAGCTGCATATAGCTGCAGCCAATGGTTATCTGCATGCAGCTGAAGTCCTTCTTGACCAGGGGGCGAGCCTGGATGTCAAGGACTGGGATGGCTGGGAACCTCTTCATGCTGCTGCTTTCTGGGGACAGGTAATGATTTTGTTGCAAATGTCAGGTATGAGGGTGACATTTCCTTCTGCCTAGAGAAGTTGTGAAAAATCTGTGCAAATGGAAAAAAATCTGTACTAGGGCTGGACTCTCTGGAAAGCATCAGATAAGGTCCTTGGGGCTCCAAAAAGAACCTGTTGCTGAGAAAGTTTGGGGAGAGTATGTCTGTGCAATCGAATGGTAGGACCAATATTTTACATGACACATGTACCAGCATAATTTGAGGCGAGTTGAGCATGCATGCCATTGCTTCTTATCTTATTCCAACTTTTCATCTTTGAGGAGGAAAGCAATTGCCTAAAATAGCTCTATCAACTTGGCTTTCTTTCCCTTTCTTTAGATGCAGATGGCTGAGTTGCTTGTGTCCCATGGGGCTAGTTTGAGTGCCAGGACATCTTTGGATGAAATGCCAATAGGTGAGTTTACTAAGCTTGAAAAAAAGAAATTGTTAAGAAAGGATTTTCCCCCTAAGCGTGCTGGAGTCATCACATAGTGCTTTCAGCAGCATTAATGTAATTTTTCAGGTGTCTTTAGAATCAAAGTTGCAGTTACTTTAACTGGGACTGAAGTTTTAAAGTGCCTACTTTGTTACTTCTGAAAATGCTTCTTCATGCTCATAAAAACAAGGGAGAAGGAATTTCTCAAGCACCAAGTCTTTCTCCTGTGTGTTTCCACTCATGTTATCCCTCTGTACCTGTGCTTGGGAGCCTCCCTGCTCTTACATTGTAGTCTTGGACCTGAGCAGCTGTTGAGTGCAGCCCTAAGACTTGGGTGTCTAACTTTGCTTTGATGCAACGAAGTGTGGTAAGCTATAAGGGGTTGGAGAGGAAAGAGAAAGCACACATGAGTCTTGGAACAAATTGGAAGTAAAAATGCTAGCATCTGACCAATATTATATTATTTTATTTTGACAAAAGGTTTTCTGAGCCTTAATTGAAAAATCTGCGTGTCCTCATTTTGAAAGTTCAAAGTTCTTGTCTTCTGTCCTGATCTGGTCTGGGTTTGTCTACACTTTTTTTTTGTTCTGAACGCTTAAGTAAAAATGCTGTATTCAGGGGAGCTGCAGTCTGGTAATTACAGAAATTTCTTTCCCTCCCATCTTGAAGCATTGATACAGTGGTTAATATATCTCTCACCCTTTCATGGGTAAAGGGACAGCATGCTGCAGAGATGGGACAAAACCTGGCTGAATAGCTGGATCATTGCAAAGCTGAGCCCCCGTCACAATCAGCAGCTCCTGTTTGGGTGTCCAAACCATTCTGCCTCCCCTAATTTGTTTACGGATTAATGTGCCTAAGCATATTCTGCTTAAATTTCCCTTCTCTTCCTCCTAGCATTTGTAGTTGTATACACTAGGAAGGCACAGTTAGTAACATGATGTTAATGGTACCACACTTGAACTGTCTAATTAATGGCTTGGTTTGTGTGTGCCATAGATCTGTGTGAAGAGGAGGAATTCAAAGTACTACTTCTGGAGCTGAAACACAAACACGATGTGATCATGAAGTCTCAGATGAGGCACAAATCCTCCCTGAGTCGAAGGACCTCCAGCACTGGCAGCCGTGGGTAAGCGCATTGTTCGTTGCAGGTCACCCAGTGCGTTAACTTGGCCACCCAGATGTGGTTGCAGAGCACCCTGCGGTCAGCGTGCGGAGAACAACCCCTCTGTCCTTTCTGAACAAACTCTGGAAGGCAGAAGCTGACTTACGGTTGCTGAAAGCAGAGCTCCTTTGAAATGTGGTTCTTTCACTAGAAAGAAGTGGTGGTTTAAGGACTGCTCTGAGCAGAGGACCAAGTGGTGAGAGTTTACCCTGCTAAACCACTGATACTGGTGTTGGAGAATTAGTCCTTCAGGTGGATTAACTTGAGCTTCTCAATAATATGTCTCATGGCCAAGATCCTGTGCTCAGACACGGTTTGCATAGGTTTTTATAAGATGTTTACCGGACACCAAAGCAGTCCTGCAGACCACAAAACTCCCTAAGCAGCCCATGGGCCATTTCCCTCTACATTTACTTCACTGGTTGCAGAGTAGATCCATTCGGTGAGCTGTATGAGATCTAACACAGATTTGCAGTACTACTTTAAAACTCCTTAAAATTCCTCCCACCTTTAATATCCATACTAGTGCTTTTGCTTCGCGTGGGTGCCAGGAAGCTAAATTCACATTCCATTCCAGCGGGAGAGGCTACGAAGCGTGAGGAGGAGGTGAGAAGAGCTACAGGGTAAGAGGAAATGTCATGTCCTGCTCACAGCTTCGATGTCCCTTCTCCCTGTCCCACAGGAAGGTGGTGAGGAGGGCCAGCCTTTCGGACCGAACAAACCTTTACAGGAAGGAGTGCGAGAAAGAGGCCATCATCTGGCAGCAACTGGGGGCAGCAGAAGAAGGAAGGAACTCGGGTCTCATTGGAGAAATTGGGGAGACTCGGTCTGACCAGGAGAATACAGACCCCGTAAGGAATCTCTTCTCTATTATGGGAGTCATTGAGGAGGGCTGGTAGCACAGATTCAATAGCAATGGGTGCCGTGGGATGGAAAGTGGCTGAAAAATTTGTAAACCTCATCCATCAGATGTAAGCAAAAGACCAAATTCTCATTTGGCATAAACTGGGATAACCCACTCAAGTGGAAAGGCTGGTTTGGATTTACAGCTGCATAAATAGTTTTGAGATAAGGCCCTGGTCAACCAGGAAGTTCAGAAAAAATAGCGTGTGCATTTCTCTTTACAGCTAACAAACTGGTAATCACAAAAGAATTGTAATCTTGCTTTGCAGTTATTTGGGTTTAATTCAGTTATTGTCATGTTATATTCATATGCTTATCTATTTTATTTTTTTAAGTGAGTCCTTCTGAGTTAACATTCCATATTATATTCCTGGTTGGGAACCAGCTCCTGGTTAGGGCTCACAGCATTGTCGGGTCCTGTTAGTGGGTGAATTCAAAGTTTGTGCTGCAGTACCTGTCTGGTGGAAAGGCTGAGTGTGAGCAGGCTTAGGAAGTTGTCACAGGGATGAACCGTGCTATGGGGGACAGGGTTCTCTTCTTTCATGTCTTCTTGTTACAGAATTCAGTGCTGGAGAACTCTTCCCTCCTTCCGGAGCTAGCAAACAAAAGCACCCAGTGTGACTCTGAAATCCCCCTCCAGAATGGACTCATGGCATCTGCCAGCACTTACCAGTACACCTTTTCCAATGGGGACATTTGGAGTATGCACGCCGACCCTGACAGTAATCCAGGCCACATGCTGCCCTATGGCAACCCCGGGCTCCCTGACACCCAGCAATTTTGGGGTGCCTACAAGGAGCATAACCACCAAACCCTCTCCGAACTTAAGCGGCAGCGGGCTGCAGCCAAACTCCTCAATCACCCTTTCCTCAGCACCCACTTTGGCAGTGGCATGGGAGGAGTTGCTGAGAATGGGGGTGAGGCCAAGTCGCACCTAATCGCATCCAGGACTTCTCCCTACAGCTCCAATGGGACCTCAGTGTATTACACAGTGTCCAGTGGTGATCCACCCCTCTTGAAATTCAAAGCTCCCATGGAGGAAATGGAAGAGAAGGTGCATGGGTGCTGCAGAATTTCCTAGTGTCATCTGTTTCTCACCCCAGAGGAAACAAGACGTGGGTGGGCTGGCTGGATCTATCGCAGTGGCCAGGTTGTTTGCATTCCAAAGGGAGAATTTGGTTATGGACAGCCTGACTGTGGCGGCCTCGTTCATCTTGAATTGTACTTTACCCTGCCAATTACTTCCATTGCAGCTGAATGAGTAATGCTGGTGGAGCAACGCTCTTAGGAGAGGAAGGGATGCGCATTAATATGATGTAAAAAGAGTCTCCCTAGTCTTGCTCTCTAGGGAAAAAAGTATGGTGCATTGCCTCCCCATCCTTGGGAAGTCATGAGATGCCTTGGAACAAAGAAAGGATCTGAATTAAAATCTTTGCATCTGAGCCTCTTGCTGTAAGTCACCAAGCTTCTGGAAGGTGACAGTTCAGACCTGAATTTTCACTCTTGGGTGATGCGTGTATTCTGGAGGGGAGATCCACCCCCACGTGGGGTTTGCAAGAGTGGACAGAGCTGTTTTCCATACAGCTGGATCCAGCACTTACAGGGCCTGAGCAACAAGCAAGCATAGATGCTGCACTTGCCTTAGGAAGTCTGCAAGGTTTTATCCCCTTGCAGTGACAGCTCATCATCAAAAACTGTGCACTGGCTGGGTCCTGTTCTGCTCCTGTAAACTCGTCACTGCAGACTGCCATCAGGTTTGAAGCAGAACTTTTCCTGGAACAGGCTTCACTCAACAGGCTTTAAAACTGATGTTGCAATAAGGGGCTCTGGCAATAGAATTTTACTGCAATAAAATACTGACAAAGGTCTATATTGGAATAAGTAATTTAAAAAACTTATTTGTACTATTTAGACTCTTGATTTGTTAAAACTGAAAAGACACTTGCTGATCTCACTTTCCTATTGATTCTGTTTGTTTACTCTGTATGCTCAACACAGATACTAGGGGCAGTATGCTTTGCGTTGATTTTTTCTGGATTTCCAGAACCACAGGGCTCGGGGGGGATGAGGAGGAAAGGCTTGCCAACACTAACCTAGAAATGCCAAGAAAGTGTTTCTAATCTCCCTAGATGTTATGATACTTGTGTTAACCTGCAGTCTTTGGCTGATAAATAACTGTTAAATCATTGCTTTTGTAGTTGAACATTGCAGCAGGGCAGGAAATTTTTTGGGTCTGTGTTCCATGCTGTGGTCACCAGCAGTGGTTAGTAGCTGTCAGAAGAAGACTTCAGTGCCTCTATGTACAAAGGAATCGCCTAGCGCAATGCAGGACTTAGCAAAGCCTTTCTGTTGTAGAGGGGTTGGCACACCAACACCAGTGTTTTAAAGTAGTTCATGTTAGCTTTGGCAGACTACCTGAGAAACACTAGCATGACATAACCTGGGGGTTTGGCACTGGCTTTTCAGCACATTAAGGCTTTGCATACCTGGGGGAGGTGAAAGGAGAGTGCCCTGTGGGAGACAGCTCTGAGGAGCTGGCCACAGTTGGGTTACAAGGTGTATCTACAGCAGTAACTGTAAATCTTCAGCCCTTTTTCTGCACAGAGGGGCTATTGCATGCATAACTATTTGCCTGCATTAATATATGTCTTCTTGGGCAGTTTAAATTCCAAACTCTGAAAACATAAGCCTGTTTGGATCCCTGTAAGCCATTGGTGGATTAAATCCAGCTCACATAGTTGTGCTTCAGCCAAGCAACAGCAAACGCAGCTTCCACCCATCTTCCTTTTAGCTGGTGGCTGTTAGACGCCAACATTACACTTCACATGTACGCTTCCCCTGTGGGAATCCTCACAGCCTTTCCTTTTTTTCTAGGCTATAAAAAGTTGACTTAGGCCGCCAGCGACTGTTAAGTGCTACCCTCTGCTCCCCATCAAATCTAGCCCATCACTGGGGCTGGATATATTATGATACAGGGCTCTGGGCTCCTCGAGGCAGCAGAGGTGGCTCTGTGTCACCACCACAACCACACCGGCCAGGAAACACTTTTGGAGCTGTGAGGTTATTACCAGGCTGACAATTTACTCTCTTGAACTCTGAAGATGCAATTCTCTTCCCTCACCAGTTTTAAGAACAAATTAGAAAATGGTAGCAGTCGATCTGATTTTTTTAAAACTTCAGTTCAGTTAAAGGCAGGGGGTTTCTTTGTATGTTTTGAAACATTCAGAGAAGTTGGGATTCCTCCATTATCAAAATGTATATGCTAAATGTAAGACTAGAAAATATTTCTTGCGCTTGACTTAACCTTAAGGGATTTTAAAAGTCATTCTCCGGTAGAAAGAAGATGATTTGGTAACTGGACAGACTTTACTGCCTCTGTGTGTGGTTAACAGTGGGTCTTCTGATTACCTCGAGAAAATTCTTCTGGGATAACACCAAGTGTAGCCTGGGTATTACTGAAGAGGGGGAGATGATCTTTCAGATGCCTCTCTTCTCCCATGGAGGTGAGGGTTGTCTCTCCACATCCACCCTAATGAGAATTCTGGACTCAGCGTAACAAATTTTGGTGCTGCTATCCACTAGGTTGTAAGTGATCCAAAATTTGGGTCCAGCTTGATGCCTTCCCTCCCAGGGAAGAAGGAGTCAGACCCTTTTCCTTCTCAGAGCAATTTTGTGCTATCAAGCGTGTTGAATCTTACCTAACTCCAAGCAATTGAAAAGGAGACTGTTGAATGCAATAGTGTTAAGCAGTTTGAAGGTTGCTTTCAGTGAGGGTTGTGAATGCATTAAAACTGCAGGAAGCCAGTCCATTTTAGACAAACAGCTTCTAGTCCATCGGTATTTCATTCTGTTTATATGTAAAACGCCAGGAACTCGTCACTCTAGGTGTCATCTTGAGCAAACCAACAATTGATTTACTATCAGGCAAAAGATATTACAGGTTCTAAATTACAAAACATCCCCCTAATTGGACTTTGTATTGTAATTGGAAAATTGGCTGTAATACAGCTTTTCTGGCTTTATCACTGTAAGCTAACATGCTCACTGATGTCTAGTGGCATCTGATCAAATGTAATCAATTCTTATTTATACAAGACAGTCAGTAATCGATAAATCTTCCAGGATAGGTTTCACAGCCATGCCAAGTATTTATCTACCACTGGCTTTGGGTTGAAGCTGCATCAGATTGGGACTTGCAACGGCTGTTGAAGAGTGACCTCGAATGGATTCATGCTTATGTGTTGGGGACATTTGGGATACAATGATCACTGCCTGGGGGGCACTGGGAAGGAGCTGGCAGTTCACGCTGCATGCGGAGTTGTTGGTTGTAGGTCTGGGATGAGCAATTCTGTAAAGTGGATATTTAACCTGCTTCTGGTGAATTATTTTGTAGAGACAAACAGGCTTTTGGGGGAATAACAAACACATAGATACTCTTATATGTGCATTGTAGGAGCCTACCTCTAGGAATAGGGTGCTTTATTAGAAAGTTTAGCTGTGTCACAACAATGGGGTTTTTTATATCTATGTGTTTTAAATTGGAGAGCTCTGAGGTACATAGCAGAAGACACTTGGCTATTTCATTGGATCTTAATGTTGCTAAAAAGCTGTGGAAACTAGAAATCATGTTGTGACTGGCATATCTAGCACTTGGCTTACTAGAGGAACATTTGGGGTTTTTTTATGCTATACTCAGTGTTTTTAGGCTCAATAAATATCTAAGTACAGATTCAAGGTCAGATTAGAGTCCCACTTTTGTTAGCAGTAAGCCAACAGTTGTTCACACAGACTACGCAAAGATTTGAGAAATGGATGTATTGACGGGTCTATTGTAGGCAGAGCTGCTGCTTGCGAAATCTTCCTGTATGCTAAAGTCATACTGTTTCTAGCAAACTAATGGGTTGAGGGGAGCAGCTTTACTTTCCATGTTGAAAGACTTTTTTTAGATGGAAAAAAAAGGTGTCTTTCAAAATAGTGTCTCTGCTCTACTGAGCTCACCCAAGAAAGTCCCAGCACTGAAATGTTAGATAAGGGCTTAAGTACCGTTGCTGGGATCTGTCTGATGTCAGACCTGGATCTGTATTTCACTTGCCAAGTGATGTGATTTTAACCCACTTAAGTCTCACTTCTGTGGTGCTCCAGAATCTTAAAACCCTCCCAATTTTAGGAAGATCTGACTCTAGCTGATGTGATTCTGTACCATCTTGCAGGCGTGGTTGAGGAACCATGTGGTGAGGAACTCCTGGTAGGGAAGGAGAAGAGCATGGCAGGGCATCAGCAATAACGAATCGGTGCAATACTCACTGGAGGCAGTGAATTCTGTAGTTTATTGAGCAGGATCTTATTTCATGGGGTTGAAAGCACTTACAAGCTCCCAAATGGCATTACAACTCCTGCTTAGTGTCCTTTTGCTTTAATCTTGGAGCTCTCTTTACTCAGATCTTCTTTGCTGAAACTAAATCAGCAGTACCATGAAATTAGAATATCTTAACCGAGAAAGCAATAGCACTGGTCTCCAGTGAGCCATAGATGAACTGTTGTCCATCTGCTGGAAGGTGTTCTCTCTACGTCTGGATATTTCTGTGCCTTATCGTACTTGCTTAAAGGTAACTGGGTAAATAGTCTCTGGAAGGTTTGTGGTGACTATACAGTGCTGTTCTTTAACTTGGAGACTATTTTGCAAGGGGATAACACTTCAGAGCATACCAGATCTTGGAGTTTTTAGTTGCCCTTCTAATTTCTCTCATGATCACTGGTTCTTTCTTCCTAAATACACAGAGAAAGGAAATGCGCAGGGTCTTCATTCTAATTTAACAAATCACATTGACCTACTTTGTAATAGCCGCTCTCTACGCACGGCATCCAGAACACACTTATAGCTGCAAGGTATAGCCTCTTACTACAGAACACAGCTAGTATTTACATTTTTTGT
Organism: Cariama cristata; assembly: GCF_000690535.1. Taxonomy (NCBI): domain Eukaryota; kingdom Metazoa; phylum Chordata; class Aves; order Cariamiformes; family Cariamidae; genus Cariama; species Cariama cristata. The sequence goes on along the minus strand of NW_009627303.1, from coordinate 1,120 downwards.
TTTGTTTTGCCTGTGGCTGTACAACAGGCTTTGTCATCCCTGGTTGTTCTTCAGCTTTATTCTGCTGTTTTCATGTTGGCCAAACTGGTAGTGGACTTTTCAGTTCCCCCACACAATTTAAGTACTGCTGGGTTCTTCAGGCAACACCTGCCATGGCACAATTATGACCTAGAATATTTTGTTATATTTCAACTGCGAAAGCTGTAGTAGAGGAGACTGTGCTCAAGATAGCTGTTCCCAAACCTACACCAATGCAATTATCTCCACCCACAGCTGGAGGGGACATACGGGTTTTTAAACAGTGCAGATGCAGCCTTAGTGTTGCCACCTCTACGTCTTCAGCCTATAGATTGCAGTGTGAGAATGGACTACAGGAGTGTCGGTAACCCTGGTACAGCTCGGTGCGACTGCTGCATGTACAGGACATTAACAAATGATGGCAAGCCTTCTGCAATAACTCGTAATTGCATCGATCAGTAGTAAACGATGTACAAATAAAACTTGATGAAATGTATTTTATGTGAAAAAATAATGTAAGAACTGTATATTGTATTAGCAGCTTTGTGTATAAAATGGCATTTTGGCAATCAGAGTCTAATATATTTAAAACTTTTTTTAAAAAAAGGATATTTGATATTGTACGGAATTGACTATTGTTACTGTAAGTATGAAAAGATGGTTTCTTAACATGTTGAAGCAATGCTTAAAATCTTAAATTGTATGTAAAACTCATGCCAAAAGGGTATGTCTGACAGTATTAGCACCTGACTCAGTGTCTTTAATAAAGAGATTGAATTTTTTAATTTAAAAATTATATTAAATTTCTTTTAATAATACAAAAATGCCACCGAGTTTTATTTAATTGGTTTGCATTTTGGGACCCTGCCTAGATGTGTCTGCTGCTCTCCCAACTGTAAGTACAGCCAGGAATCGTCTAGAAGAGTCAGTCTTGGCAGTGGGTAGGTAACGTTTTATTTTTGAGCAGACAGCAGTAATTCATGATGCGGACGAGCAAGAAGGCCAAACTGTAACAGCCTTTCCTGGATTTTGTCATGTCCGAAGGGTTAGGCCCGTCATTTGTTAACGTGCTTCATTAAGAGGGTCCTTCTCGGGAAGGGGG